>NW_027182897.1:517500-527500 GCF_041146395.1 Eulemur rufifrons | reverse complement strand
GCATGAAACCCACGGGCCCATACCCAGGGTATGATAGAGTGGTTTCCCGGGTACAATCCCAGCCCGCAAAACTGCCCCCACCCGCCTTATGCAGACAGGGCCCGTCTGCTAAGCATAAACAATACCTTTAACAGATAACCCTAACCCTGAACATAACACCCAACCCTGTTCCTATTTCTCCCCTTAACACGTAAACCTCACCGTGCGCCTAACTTTAACCTCTTATCCTAACGTTAATGCATAACCCATTTCCTGAGAACAACCCCTATCCGATAATTCTAACCCTATCTCCTAGTCATCACTGTGACACCTAATCCCTAACCCTAATTCTAAACCGCTAATCCTAACCGTAACCCTACCTACAACCCTAACACTGACAGTAACCCTTACTTCTAACCCCAACGCTATGCCTAACAAAAACCCTAAACCTTGACCCTAACCCTTCACCCTAACCCCTAAGCCTTACCTAACCCTTAACCCTAATCCTAATCCTAACCATTAAACCTAACCCTAGCTCTTAAAGCTAACAATAAACCTTACCCTCACGACTAGAGCTAGCCCTGACACTAACCTAACACCTAACCTTAACCAGAACCCCTAAAGCTAACCCTGAACCCTATCCCTAACCCTAGCAGTAAACTTTAAAGCTAAACCTAAGCCCAACCCGTAACCCTAATCCTATCCTTTTACCCTAAAACTAACCCCTAAACCTAACCCCTATACCTCACCCTAACTCTAACCCCAATCCTAATTCTAACCATACCCCTTCATAAAACACTAACTCCTAACCGCTAACCCTACCACTAACCAAAAACCCTAATCATTAATCCCTAACCCTAACGCTTAACCTTTACCCTGACAGTTAACCCTCACCCTAAATCTTAACACTGACCCTAACCTTAACCTTTAACTCTAAGCCTAACCCTTAACCCTACAGGAAGGAAGACACTTAATGCTAATGGGATCCCTTATCCCTAACCCTAACACTACAGCTAAAAATAACCCTAACCTTGGATCCTTAAACCTAACCCCTAACACTTACTTTAACCCCAAACCCTAACCCTAATCCTAATCATTAAACCTAACGTTATCTCTTAACCCTAACGCTAGCCCTTACCCTAACGCCTAGATCTAACCCTAAATCTAACCTACCGCCTAATCCTATCCTTAAGCCCTAAAGCTAACACTAACGCTGAACCCTAAACCTACCCGTAACCCTTAACACTAACCCTATCCATGAACCTTAACGCTGACCCTAACCATTACCCGGACCCAAGCATTTAAACCTGACCCTAACCCTAATCCTTAATGCTAACCCTAACACTAAACCATAACCCTAAGCCCAACACTTATCCCTAATCCTATCCCTTAACCCTAACCCTAATGCTAACCCCTAAACGTAACCCTAACCGTGACCAGTAAATCTAACCCTAACCTCCAACACAAACCATAGCACACAACTCTATCCCTAAAACTAACCCTAACATAACCCTAACCCTATACCCTAACTCTTAACCTTAACCTTAGCGTTAACTCTCACGCTAACCTTTAATCCTAACCCTAATCCTAATCTTCAACCGTAAACCTAACACTTAACCCTAACCCTGTACCAAACCCTAACCCCTCATCTTAACCATAACCGTAAACCTCAACCCTAAACCAAAGTGTAACCGTTAAACCTAAGAGTAACCTTTAACCCTAACCCTAAGCCCTCACCCTAACACTAAATTTCATCCTTAACCCTAACCAGAACCCTAACCCTAAATCTAATTCTCAGACTTCTTGCTTTCTTAGAGTTTAGAAAGCCTGCAATCCTCCCATGCTATGCGTGAAAGGAGGCTCTACCACTGTGTCCTGCATGAAACCCACGGGCCCATACACAGAGTATGACAGAGTGGGTTCCCGGGTACAATCCCAGCCCCCTAAACTCCCCCCGCCCGCCTAATGCAGACAGGGCCCGTGCGCTAAGCATAAACAATACCTTTAACAGATAACCCTAACTCTGAACGTAACACCCAACCCTGTTCCTATTTCTCCCCTTAACACGTAAACCTCACCGTGCGCCTAACTTTAACCTCTTATCCTAACGTTAATGCATAACCCATTTCCTGAGAACAACCCCTATCCCATAATTCTAACCCTATCTCCTAGTCATCACTGTGACACCTAATCCCTAACCCTAATTCTAAACCGCTAACCCTAACCGTAACCCTACCTACAACCCTAAGACTGACAGTAACCCTTACTTCTAACCCCAACGCTATGCCTAACAAAAACCCTAACCCTTGACCCTAACCCTTCATCCTAACCCCTAAGCCTTAACCTAACCCTTAACCCTAATCCTAATCTAACCATTAAACCTAACCCTAGCTCTTAAAGCTAACCCTAAACCTTACCCTCACGACTAGACCTAACCCTGACACTAACCTAACACCTAACACTAACCAGAACCCCTAAAGCTAACCCTGAACCCTATCCCTAACCCTAGCAGTAAACTTTAACCCTAAACCTAAGCCCAACCCGTAACCCTAATCCTATCCTTTAACCCTAAAACTAACCCCTAAACCTAACACCTATACCTCACCCTAACTCTAACCCCAATCCTAATTCTAACCATATCCCTTCATGAAACACTAAATCCTAACAACTAACCCTAACACTAACCAAAAACCCTAATCACTAATCCCTAACCCTAACGCTTAACCTTTACCCTTACCGTTAACCCTCACCCTAAATCTTAACACTGACCCTAACCTTAACCTTTAACTCTAAGCCTAATCCTTAACTCTACAGTAAGGAAGACCCTTAATGCTAATGGGATCCCTTATCCCTAACCCTAACACTACAGCTAAAAATAACCCTAACCTTGGATCCTTAAACCTAACCCCTAACACTTACTTTAACCCCAAACCCTAACCCTAATCCTAAGCATTAAACCTAACCCTATCTTTTAACCCTAACGCTAGCCCTTACCCTAACGCCTAGATCTAACCATAAATCTAACCTACCACCTAATCCTAACCTTAAGCCCTAATGCTAACACTAACCCTGAACCCTAAACCTACCCGTAACCCTTAACACTAACCCTATCCGTGAACCTAAACCCTGACCCTAACCATTACCCGCACCCAAGCATTTAACCCTGACCCTAACCCTAATCCTTAATGCTAACCTTAACACTAAACCCTAACCCTAAGCCCAACACTTAACCCTAATCCTATCCCTTAACCCTAACCCTAACGCTAACCCTAATGCTAACCCCTAAACGTAACCCTAACCATGACCAGTAAACCTAACCCTAACCTCTAACACAAACCATAGCACATAACTCTAACCCTAAAACTAACCCTAACCCTAACCCTAAACCCTAACCCTTAACCTTAACCCTAAGCGTTAACTCTCACGCTAACCTTTAATCCTAACCCTAATCCTAATCTTCAACCCTAAACCTAACACATAACCCTAACCCTGTACCAAACCCTAACCCCTCATCTTAAGCCTAAACGTAAACCTCAACAATAAATTAAAGTGTAACCGTTA
This sequence comes from Eulemur rufifrons, assembly GCF_041146395.1. NCBI lineage: Eukaryota > Metazoa > Chordata > Mammalia > Primates > Lemuridae > Eulemur > Eulemur rufifrons. The sequence continues at coordinate 523,960 of NW_027182897.1, read as the reverse complement.
AACCTAAGAGTAACCTTTAACCCTAACCCTAATCCCTAACCCTAAGCCCTCACCCTAACACTAAACTTCATCCTTAACCCTAACCAGAATCCTAACCCTAAATCTAATTCTCAGACTTCTTGCTTTCTTAGAGTTTACAAAGCCTGCAATCCTCACATGCCTTGCGTGAAAGGAGGCTCTACCACTGTGTCTTGCATGAAACCCACGGGCCCATACCGAGAGTATGATAGAGTGGGTTCCCGGGTACAATCCCAGCCCCCTAAACTCCCCCCGCCCGCCTACTGCAGACAGGGCCCGTGCGCTAAGCATAAACAATACCTTTAACAGATAACCCTAACCCTGAACATAACACCCAACCCTGTTCCTATTTCTCCCCTTAACACGTAAACCTCACCGTGCGCCTAACTTTAACCACTTATCCTAAAGTTAATGCAAAACCAATTTCCAGAGAACAACCCCTATCCCATAATTCTAACCCTATCTCCTAGTCATCACTGTGACACCTAATCCCTAACCCTAATTCTAAACCGCTAACCCTACCCGTAACCCTACCTACAACCCTAACACTGACAGTAACCCTTACATCTAAACCCAACGCTATGCCTAACAAAAACCCTAAACCTTGACCCTAACCCTTCACCCTAACCCCTAAGCCTTACCCTAACCCTTAACCCTAATCCTAATCCTAACCATTAAACCTAACGCTAGCTCTTAAAGCTAACCCTAAACCTTACCCTCACGACTAGACCTAACCCTGACACTAACCTAACACCTAACCCTAACCAGAACCCCTAAAGCTAACCCTGAACACTATCCCTAACCCTAGCAGTAAACTTTAACCCTAAACCTAAGCCCAACCCGTAACCCTAATCCTATCCTTTTACCCTAAAACTAACCCCTAAACCTAACCCCTATACCTCACCCTAATTCTAACCCCAATCCTACTTCTAACCATACCCCTTCATAAAACACTAACTCCTAACCGCTAACCCTAACACTAACCAAAAACCCTAATCACTAATCCCTAACCCTAACGCTTAACATTTACCCTAACCGTTAACCCTCACCCTGAATCTTAACACTGACCCTAACCTTAACCTTTAATTCTAAGCCTAACACTTAACCCTACAGTAAGGAAGACCCTTAATGCTAATGGGATCCCTTATCCCTAACCCTAACACTACAGCTAAAAATAACCCTAACCTTGGATCCTTAAACCTAACCCCTAACACTTATTTTAACCCCAAACCCTAACCCTAATCCTAAGCATTAAACCTAACCCTATCTCTTAACCCTAACGCTAGCCCTTACCCGAACGCCTAGATCTAACCCTAAATCTATCCTACCGCGTAATGCTAAACTTAAGCTCTAATGCTAACACTAACCCTGAACCCTAAACCTACCCGTAACCCTTAACACTAACCCTATCCGTGAACCTTAACCCTGACCCTAACCATTACCCGCACCCAAGCATTTAACCCTGATTCTAACCCTAATCCTTAATGATAAACCTAACACTAAACCCTAACCCTAAGCCCAACACTTAACCCTAATCCTATCCCTTAACCCTAACCCTAACCCTAATGCTACCTCATAAACGTAACCCTAACCGTGACCAGTAAACCTAACCCTAACCTCTAACACAAACCATAGCACATAACTCTAACCCTAAAACTAACCCTAACCCTAACCCTAACCCTAAACCCTAACTCTTAACTTTAACCCTAAGCGTTAAATCTCACGCTAACCTTTAATCCTAACCCTAATCCTAATCTTCAACCCTAAACCTAACACTTAATCCTAACCCTGTACCAAACCGGAACCCCTCAGATTAACCCTAACCGTAAACCTCAAACCTAAACCAAAGTGTAACCGTTAAACCTAAGAGTAACCTTTAACCCTAACCCTATTCCCTAACCCTAAGCCCTCACCCTAACACTAAACTTCATCCTTAACCCTAACCATAATCCTAACCCTAAATCTAATTCTCAGACTTCTTGCTTTCTTAGAGTTTAGAAAGCCTGCAATCCTCCCATGCCATGCGTGAAAGGAGGCTCTACCACTGTGTCCTGCATGAAACCCACGGGCCCATACCCAGAGTATGATAGAGTGGGTTCCCGGGTACAATCCCAGCCCCCTAAACTCCCCCCGCCCGCCTAATGCAGACAGGGCCCATGCGCTAAGCATAAACAATACCTTTAACAGATAACCCTAACCCTGAACATAACACCCAACCCTGTTCCTATTTCTCCCCTTAACACGTAAACCTCACCGTGCGCCTAACTTTAACCTCTTATCCTAACGTTAATGCATAACCCATTTCCTGAGAACAACCCCTATCCCATAATTCTAACCCTATCTCCTAGTCATCACTGTGACACCTAATCCCTAACCCTAATACTAAACCGCTAACCCTAACCGTAACCCTACCTACAACCCTAACACTGACAGTAACCCTTACTTCTAACCCCAACGCTATGCCTAACAAAAACCCTAACCCTTGACCCTAACCCTTCACCTTAACCCCTAAGCCTTACCCTAACCCTTAACCCTAATCCTAATCCTAACCATTAAACCTAACCCTAGCTCTTAAAGCTAACCCTAAACCTTACCCTCACAACTAGACCTAACCCTGACACTAACCTAACACCTAACCCTAACCAGAACCCCTAATGCTAACCCTGAACCCTATCGCTAACCCTAGCAGTAACTTTAACCCTAAACCTAAGCCCAACCCGAAACCCTAATCCTATCCTTTTACCCTAAAACTAACCCCTAAACCTAACCCCTATACCTCACCCTAACTCTAACCCCAATCCTAATTCTAACCATACCCCTTCATAAAACACTAACTCCTAACCGCTAACCCTAACACTAACCAAAAACCCTAATCACTAATGCCTAACCCTTACGCTTAACCTTTACCCTAACCGTTAACCCTCACCCTAAATCTTAATACTGACCCTAACCTTAACCTTTAACTCTAAGCCTAACCCTTAACCCTACAGTAAGGAAGACCCTTAATGCTAATGGGATCCCTTATCCCTAATCCTAACACTACAGCTAAAAATAACCCTAACTTTGATCCTTAAACCTAACCCCTAACACTTATTTTAACCCCAAACCCTAACCCTAATCCTAAGCATTAAACCTAACCCTATCTCTTAACCCTAACGCTAGCCCTTACCCTAAGGCCTAGATCTAACCCTAAGTCTAACCTACCGCCTAATCCTAACCTTAAGCCCTAATGCTAACTCTATCCCTGAACCCTAAACCTACCCGTAACCCTTAACACTAACCCTATCCGTGAACCTTAACCCTGACCCTAACCATTACCCGCACCCAAGCATTTAACCCTGACCCTAACCCTAATCCTTAATGCTAACCCTAACACTAAACCCTAACCCTAAGCCCAACACTTATCCCTAATCCTATTCCCTAACCCTAACCCTAAGCCTAACCCTAATGCTACCCCCTAAACGTAACCCTAACCGTGACCAGTAAACCTAACCCTAACCTCTAACACAAACAATAGCACATAACTCTAACCCTAAAACTAACCCTAACCCTAAACCTAACCCTAAACCCTAACTCTTAACCTTAACACTAAGAATTAACTCTCACGCTAACCTTTAATCCTAACCCTAATCCTAATCTTCAACCCTAAACCTAACACTTAACCCTAACCCTTTACCAAACCCTAACCGCTGATCTTAACACTAACCGTAAACCTCAACCCTAAACCAAAGTGTAACCGTTAAACCTAAGAGTAACCTTTAACCCTAACCCTATTCCCTAACCCTAAGCCCTCACCCTAACACTAAACTTCATCCTTAACCCTAACCATAATCCTAACCCTAAATCTAATTCTCAGACTTCTTCCTTTCTTAGAGTTTAGAAAGCCTGCAATCCTCCCATGCCATGCGTGAAAGGAGGCTCTACCACTGCGTCCTGCATGAAACCCACGGGCTCATACCCAGAGTATGATAGAGTGGGTTCCCGGGTACAATCCCAGCCCCCTAAACTCCCCCCGCCCGCGCAATGCAGACAGGGCCCGTGCACTAAGCATAAACAATACCTTTTACAGATAACCCTAACCCTGAACATAACACCCAACCCTGTTCCTATTTCTCCCCTTAACACGTAAACCTCACCGTGCGCCTAACTTTAACCTCTTATCCTAACGTTAATGCATAACCCATTTCCTGAGAACAACCCCTATCCCATAATTCTAACCCTATCTCCTAGTCATCACTGTGACACCTAATCCCTAACCCTAATTCTAAACCGCTAACCCTAACCGAAACCCTACCTACAACCCTGACACTGACAGTAACCCTTACTTCTAACCCCAACGCTACGCCTAACAAAAACCCTAACCCTTGACCCTAACCCTTCACCCTAACCCCTAAGCCTTACCCTAACCCTTAACCCTAATCCTAATCCTAACCATTAAACCTAACCCTAGCTCTTAAAGCTAACCCTAAACCTTACCCTCACGACTAGACCTAACCCTGACACTAACCTAACACCTAACACTAACCAGAACCCCTAAAGCTAACCCTGAACCCTATCCCTAACCCTAGCAGTAAACTTTAACCCTAAACCTAAGCCCAACCCGTAACCCTAATCCTATCCTTTTACCCCAAAACTAACCCCTAAACCTAACCCCTATACCTCACCCTAACTCTAACCCCAATCCTAATTCTAACCATACCCCTTCATAAAACACTAACTCCTAACCGCTAACCCTAACACTAACCAAAAACCCTAATCACTAATCCCTAACCCTAATGCTTAACCTTTACCCTAACCGTTAACCCGCACCCTAAATCTTAACACTGACCCTAAGCTTAACCTTTAACTCTAAGCCTAACCCTTAACCCTACAGTAAGGAAGACCCTTAATGCTAATGGGATCCCTTATCCCTAACCCTAACACTACAGCTAAAAATAACCCTAACCTTGGATCCTTAAACATAACCCCTAACACTTACTTTAACCCCAAACCCTAACCCTAATCCTAAGCATTAAACCTAACCCTATCTCTGAACCCTAACGCTAGCCCTTACCCTAACGCCTAGATCTAACCCTAAATCGAACCTACCGCCTAATCCTAACCTTAAGCCCTAATGCTAACTCTAACCCTGAACCCTAAACCTACCCGTAACCCTTAACACTAACCCTATCCGTGAACTTTAACCCTGACCCTAACCATTACCCGCACCCAAGCATTTAACCCTGACCCTAACCCTAATCCTTAATGCTAACCCTAACACTAAACCCTAACCCTAAGCCCAACACTTATACCTAATCCTATCCCTTAACCCTAACCCTAACCCTAATGCTACCCCCTAAACGTAACCCTAACCGTGACCAGTAAACCTAACCCTAACCTCTAACACAAAGCGTAGCACATAACTCTAACCCTAAAACTAACCCTAACCCTAACCCTAAACCCTAACCCTTAACCTTAACCCTAAGCGTTAACTCTCACGCTAACCTTTAATCCTAACCCTAATCCTAATCTTCAACCCTAAACCTAACACTTAACCCTAACCCTGTACCAATCCCTAACCCCTCATGTTAACCCTAACGGTAAACCTCAACCCTATACCAAAGTGTAACCATTAAATCTAAGAGTAACCTTTAACCCTAACCCTAATTCGTAACCCTAAGCCCTCACCCTAACACTAAACTTCATCCTTACCCCTAACCATAATCCTAACCCTAAATCTAATTCTCAGACTTCTTGCTTTCTTAGAGTTTAGAAAGCCTGCAATCCTCCCATGCCATGCGTGAAAGGAGGCTCTACCTCTGCGTCCTGCATGAAACCCACGGGCTCATACCCAGAGTATGATAGAGTGGGTTCCCGGGTACAATCCCAGCCCCCTAAACTCCCCCCGCCCGCCCAATGCAGACAGGGCCCGTGCGCTAAGCATAAACAATACCTTTAACAGATAACCCTAACCCTGAACATAACACCCAACCCTGTTCCTATTTCTCCCCTTAACACGTAAACCTCACCGTGCGCCTAACTTTAACCTCTTATCCTAACGTTAATGCATAACCCATTTCCTGAGAACAACCCCTATCCCATAATTCTAACCCTATCTCCTAGTCATCACTGTGACACCTAATCCCTAACCCTAATTCTAAACCGCTAACCCTAACCGTAACCCTACCTACAACCCTGACACTGACAGTAACCCTTACTTCTAACCCCAACGCTATGCCTAACAAAAACCCTACACCTTCACCCTAACCCCTAAGCCTTACCCTAACCCTTAACCCTAATCCTAATCCTAACTATTAAACCTAACCCTAGCTCTTAAAGCTAACCCTAAACCTTACCCTCACGACTAGACCTAACCCTGACACTAACCTAACACCTAACCCTAACCAGAACCCCTAAAGCTAACCCTGAACCCTATCCCTAACCCCAGCAGTAAATTTTAACC
>NW_027182897.1:507500-510000 GCF_041146395.1 Eulemur rufifrons | reverse complement strand
ACCCTAAACTTACCCGTAACCCTTAACACTAACCCTATCCGTGAACCTTAACCCTGACCCTAACCATTACCCGCACCCAAGCTTTTAACCCTGACCCTAACCCTAATCCTTAATGCTAACCCTAACACTAAACCCTAACCCTAAGCCCAACACTTAACCCTAATCCTATCCCTTAACCCTAACCCTAACCCGAACCCGAACCCTAATCCTATCCCTTAACCTTAACCTTAACCCTAATGCTACCCCATAAACGTAACCCTAACTGTGACCAGTAAACCTAACCCTAACCTCTAACACAAACAATAGCACATAACTCTAACCCTAAAACTAACCCTAACCCTAACCCTAACCCTAAACCCTAACTCTTAACCTTAACCCTAAGCGTTAACTCTCACGCTAACCTTTAATCCTAACCCTAATCCTAATCTTCAACCCTAAACCTAACACTTAACCCTAACCCTGTACCAAACACGAACCCCTCATCTTAACCCTAACCGTAAACCTCAACCCTAAACCAAAGTGTAACCGTTAAACCTAAGGGTAACCTTTAACCCTAACCCTAATCCCTAACCCTAAGCCCTCACCCTAACACTAAACTTCATCCTTAACCCTAACCATAATCGTAACCCTAAATCTAATTCTCAGACTTCTTGCTTTCTTAGAGTTTAGAAAGCCTGCAATCCTCCCATGCCATGCGTGAAAGGAGGCTCTACCACTGCGTCCTGCATGAAACCCACGGGCCCATACCCAGAGTATGATAGAGTGGGTTTCCGGGTACAATCCCAGGCCCCTAAACTCCCCCCGCCCGCCCAATGCAGACAGGGCCCGTGCGCTAAGCATAAACAATACCTTTAACAGATAACCCTAACCCTGAACATAACACCCAACCCTGTTCCTATTTCTCCCCTTAACACCTAAACCTCACCGTGCGCCTAACTTTAACCTCTTATCCTAACGTTAATGCATAACCCATTTCCTGAGAACAACCCCTATCCCATAATTCTAACCCTATCTCCTAGTCATCACTGTGACACCTAATCCCTAACCCTAATTCTAAACCGCTAACCCTAACCGTAACCCTACCTACAACCCTAACACTGACAGTAACCCTTACTTCTAACCCCAACGCTATGCCTAACAAAAACCCTAACCCTGCACCCTAACCCCTAAGCCTTACCCTAACCCTTAACCCTAATCCTAATCCTAACCATTAAACCTAACCCTAGCTCTTAAAGATAACCCTGAACCTTGCCCTCACGACTAGACCTAACCCTGACACTAACCTAACACTTAACCCTAAGCAGAACCCCTAAAGCTAAGCCTGAACCCTATCCCCAACCCTAGCAGTAAACTTTAACCCTAAACCTAAGCCCAACCCGTAACCCTAATCCTATCCTTTTACCCTAAAACTAACCCCTAAACCTAACCCCTATACCTCACCCTAACTCTAACCCCAATCCTAATTCTAACCATACCCCTTCATAAAACACTAACTCCTAACCGCTAACCCTAACACTAACCAAAAACCCTAATCACTAATCCCTAACCCTAACGCTTAACCTTTACCCTAACCGTTAACCCTCACCGTAAATCTTAACACTGACCCTAACATTAACCTTTAACTCTAAGTCTAACCCTTAACCGTACATTAAGGAAGACCCTTAATGCTAATGGGATCCCTTATCCCTAACCCTAACACTACAGCTAAAAATAACCCTAACCTTGGATCCATAAACCTAACCCCTAACACTTACTTTAACCCCAAACCCTAACCCTAATCCTAAGCATTAAACCTAACCCTATCTCTGAACCCTAACGCTAGCCCTTACCCTAACGCCTAGATCTAACCCTAAATCGAATCTACTGCCTAATCCTAACCTTAAGCCCTAATGCTAACTCTAACCCTGAACCCTAAACCTACCCGTAACCCTTAACACTAACCCTATCCGTGAACCTTAACCCTGACCCTAACCATTACCCGCACCCAAGCATTTAAGCCTGACCCTACCCCTAATCCTTAATGATAACACTAACACTAAACCCTAACCCTAAGCCCAACACTTAACCCTAATCCTATCCCTTAACCCTAACCCTAACGCAAACCCCTAAACGTAACCCTAACCGTGACCAGTAAACCTTACCTTAACCTCTAACACAAACCATAGCACATAACTCTAACCCTAAAACTAAACCTAACCCCAACCCTAACCCTAAACCCTAACTCTTAACCTTAACCCTAAGCGTTAACTCTCGCGCTAACCTTTAATCCTAACCCTAATCCTAATCTTCAACCCTAAACCTAACACTTAACCCTAACCCTGTACCAAACCCTAACCCCTCATCTTAACCCTAACCGTAAACCTCAACCCTAAACCAAAGTGTAGCCGTTAAACCTAAGAGTAGCCTTTAACCCTAACCCTAATCCCTAACCCTAAGCCCTCACCCTAACACTAAATTTCATCCTTAACCCTAACCATAATCCTACCCCTAAATCTAATTC
>NW_027182897.1:500000-502500 GCF_041146395.1 Eulemur rufifrons | reverse complement strand
CCCTATACCTCACCCTAACTCTAACCCCAATCCTAATTCTAACCATACCCCTTCATAAAACACTAACTCCTAACCGCTAACCCTAACACTAACCAAAAACCCTAATCACTAATCCCTAACCCTAACGCTTAACCTTTACCCTAACCGTTAACCCTCACCGTAAATATTAACACTGACCCTAACATTAACCTTTAACTCTAAGTCTAACCCTTAACCGTACATTAAGGAAGACCCTTAATGCTAATGGGATCCCTTATCCCTAACCCTAACACTACAGCTAAAAATAACCCTAACCTTGGATCCTTAAACCTAACCCCTAACACTTACTTTAACCCCAAACCCTAACCCTAATCCTAAGCATTAAACCTAACCCTATCTCTGAACCCTAACGCTAGCCCTTACCCTAACGCCTAGATCTAACCCTAAATCGAATCTACTGCCTAATCCTAACCTTAAGCCCTAATGCTAACTCTAACCCTGAACCCTAAACCTACCCGTAACCCTTAACACTAACCCTATCCGTGAACCTTAACCCTGACCCTAACCATTACCCGCACCCAAGCATTTAACCCTGACCCTACCCCTAATCCTTAATGATAACACTAACACTAAACCCTAACCCTAAGCCCAACACTTAACCCTAATCCTATCCCTTAACCCTAACCCTAACGCAAACCCCTAAACGTAACCCTAACCGTGACCAGTAAACCTTACCTTAACCTCTAACACAAACCATAGCACATAACTCTAACCCTAAAACTAAACCTAACCCCAACCCTAACCCTAAACCCTAACTCTTAACCTTAACCCTAAGCGTTAACTCTCGCGCTAACCTTTAATCCTAACCCTAATCCTAATCTTCAACCCTAAACCTAACACTTAACCCTAACCCTGTACCAAACCCTAACCCCTCGTCTTAACCCTAACCGTAAACCTCAACCCTAAACCAAAGTGTAGCCGTTAAACCTAAGAGTAGCCTTTAACCCTAACCCTAATCCCTAACCCTAAGCCCTCACCCTAACACTAAATTTCATCCATAACCCTAACCATAATCCTACCCCTAAATCTAATTCTCAGACTTCTTGCTTTCTTAGAGTTTAGAAAGCCTGCCATCCTCCCATGCCATGCATGAAAGGAGGCTCTACCACTGTGTCCTGCATGAAACCCACGGGCCCATACCCAGAGTATGATAGAGTGGGTTCCCGGGTACAATCCCAGCCCCCTAAACTCCCCCCGCCCGCCTAATGCAGACAGGGCCCGTGCGCTAAGCATAAACAATACCTTTAACAGATAACCCTAACCCTGAACATAACACCCAACCCTGTTCCTATTTCTCCCCTTAACACGTAAACTTCACCGTGCGCCTAACTTTAACCTCCTATCCTAAAGTTAATGCATAACCCATTTCCTGAGAACAACCCCATCCCATAATTCTAACCCTATCTCCTAGTCATCACTGTGACACCTAATCCCTAACCCTAATTCTAAACCGCTAACCCTAACCGTAACCCTACCTACAACCCTAACACTGACAGTAACCCTTACTTCTAACCCCAACGCTATGCCTAACAAAAACCCTAACCCTTGACCCTAACCCTTCACCCTAACCCCGAAGCCTTACCCTAACCCTTAACCCTAATCCTAATCCTAACCATTAAACCTAACCCTAGCTCTTAAAGCTAACCCTAAACCTTACCCTCACGACTAGACCTAACCCTGACACTAACCTAACACCTAACCCTAACCAGAACCCCTAAAGCTAAGCCTGAACCCTATCCCTAACCCTAGCAGTAAACTTTAACCCTAAACCTAAGCCCAACCCGTAACCCTAATCCTATCCTTTTACCCTAAAGCTAACCCCTAAACCTAACCCCTATACCTCACCCTAACTCTAACCCCAATCCTAATTCTAACCATACCCCTTCATAAAACACTAACTCCTAACCGCTAACCCTAACACTAACCAAAAACCCTAATCACTAATCCCTAACCCTAACGCTTAACCTTTACCCTAACCGTTAACCCTCACCTTAAATGTTAACACTGACCCTAACCTGAACCTTTAACTCTAAGCCTAACCCTGAACCCTACAGTAAGGAAGACCCTTAATGCTAATGGGGTCCCTTATCCCTAACCCTAACACTACAGCTAAAAATAACCCTAACCTTGGATCCTTAAACCTGACCCCTAACACTTACTTTAACCCCAAACCCTAACCCTAATCCTAAGCATTAAACCTAATCCTATCTCTTAACCCTAACGCTAGCCCTTACCCGAACGCCTAGATCTAACCGTAAATATAACCTACCGCCTAATCGTAACCTTAAGCCCTAATGGTAACTCTAACCCTGAACCCTAAACCTACCCGTAACCCTTAACACTTACCCTATCCGTGAACCTTAACCCTGACCCTAACTATTTCCCGCACCCAAGCATTTAACCCTGACCCTACCCCTAATCCTTAATGATAACCCTAACACTAAACCCTCACCCTAAGCCC
>NW_027182897.1:492500-495000 GCF_041146395.1 Eulemur rufifrons | reverse complement strand
CCTAAGCAGAACCCCTAAAGCTAAGCCTGAACCCTATCCCCAACCCTAGCAGTAAACTTTAACCCTAAACCTAAGCCCAACCCGTAACCCTAATCCTATCCTTTTACCCTAAAACTAACCCCTAAACCTAACCCCTATACCTCACCCTAACTCTAACCCCAATCCTAATTCTAACCATACCCCTTCATAAAACACTAACTCCTAACCGCTAACCCTAACACTAACCAAAAACCCTAATCACTAATCCCTAACCCTAACGCTTAACCTTTACCCTAACCGTTAACCCTCACCGTAAATATTAACACTGACCCTAACATTAACCTTTAACTCTAAGTCTAACCCTTAACCGTACATTAAGGAAGACCCTTAATGCTAATGGGATCCCTTATCCCTAACCCTAACACTACAGCTAAAAATAACCCTAACCTTGGATCCTTAAACCTAACCCCTAACACTTACTTTAACCCCAAACCCTAACCCTAATCCTAAGCATTAAACCTAACCCTATCTCTGAACCCTAACGCTAGCCCTTACCCTAACGCCTAGATCTAACCCTAAATCGAATCTACTGCCTAATCCTAACCTTAAGCCCTAATGCTAACTCTAACCCTGAACCCTAAACCTACCCGTAACCCTTAACACTAACCCTATCCGTGAACCTTAACCCTGACCCTAACCATTACCCGCACCCAAGCATTTAACCCTGACCCTACCCCTAATCCTTAATGATAACACTAACACTAAACCCTAACCCTAAGCCCAACACTTAACCCTAATCCTATCCCTTAACCCTAACCCTAACGCAAACCCCTAAACGTAACCCTAACCGTGACCAGTAAACCTTACCTTAACCTCTAACACAAACCATAGCACATAACTCTAACCCTAAAACTAAACCTAACCCCAACCCTAACCCTAAACCCTAACTCTTAACCTTAACCCTAAGCGTTAACTCTCGCGCTAACCTTTAATCCTAACCCTAATCCTAATCTTCAACCCTAAACCTAACACTTAACCCTAACCCTGTACCAAACCCTAACCCCTCGTCTTAACCCTAACCGTAAACCTCAACCCTAAACCAAAGTGTAGCCGTTAAACCTAAGAGTAGCCTTTAACCCTAACCCTAATCCCTAACCCTAAGCCCTCACCCTAACACTAAATTTCATCCTTAACCCTAACCATAATCCTACCCCTAAATCTAATTCTCAGACTTCTTGCTTTCTTAGAGTTTAGAAAGCCTGCCATCCTCCCATGCCATGCGTGAAAGGAGGCTCTACCACTGTGTCCTGCATGAAACCCACGGGCCCATACCCAGAGTATGATAGAGTGGGTTCCCGGGTACAATCCCAGCCCCCTAAACTCCCCCCGCCCGCCTAATGCAGACAGGGCCCGTGCGCTAAGCATAAACAATACCTTTAACAGATAACCCTAACCCTGAACATAACACCCAACCCTGTTCCTATTTCTCCCCTTAACACGTAAACCTCACCGTGCGCCTAACTTTAACCTCCTATCCTAAAGTTAATGCATAACCCATTTCCTGAGAACAACCCCATCCCATAATTCTAACCCTATCTCCTAGTCATCACTGTGACACCTAATCCCTAACCCTAATTCTAAACCGCTAACCCTAACCGTAACCCTACCTACAACCCTAACACTGACAGTAACCCTTACTTCTAACCCCAACGCTATGCCTAACAAAAACCCTAACCCTTGACCCTAACCCTTCACCCTAACCCCTAAGCCTTACCCTAACCCTTAACCCTAATCCTAATCCTAACCATTAAACCTAACCCTAGCTCTTAAAGCTAACCCTAAACCTTACCCTCACGACTAGACCTAACCCTGACACTAACCTAACACCTAACCCTAACCAGAACCCCTAAAGCTAAGCCTGAACCCTATCCCTAACCCTAGCAGTAAACTTTAACCCTAAACCTAAGCCCAACCCGTAACCCTAATCCTATCCTTTTACCCTAAAGCTAACCCCTAAACCTAACCCCTATACCTCACCCTAACTCTAACCCCAATCCTAATTCTAACCATACCCCTTCATAAAACACTAACTCCTAACCGCTAACCCTAACACTAACCAAAAACCCTAATCACTAATCCCTAACCCTAACGCTTAACCTTTACCCTAACCGTTAACCCTCACCTTAAATGTTAACACTGACCCTAACCTGAACCTTTAACTCTAAGCCTAACCCTGAACCCTACAGTAAGGAAGACCCTTAATGCTAATGGGGTCCCTTATCCCTAACCCTAACACTACAGCTAAAAATAACCCTAACCTTGGATCCTTAAACCTGACCCCTAACACTTACTTTAACCCCAAACCCTAACCCTAATCCTAAGCATTAAACCTAATCCTATCTCTTAACCCTAACGCTAGCCCTTACCCGAACGCCTAGATCTAACCGTAAATATAACCTACCGCCTAATCGTAACCTTAAGCCCTAATGGTAACTCTAACCCTGAACCCTAAACCTACCCG
>NW_027182897.1:435000-485000 GCF_041146395.1 Eulemur rufifrons | reverse complement strand
CCCCTATACCTCACCCTAACTCTAACCCCAATCCTAATTCTAACCATACCCCTTCATAAAACACTAACTCCTAATCGCTAACCCTAACACTAACCAAAATCCCTAATCACTAATCCCTAACCCTAACGCTTAACCTTTACCCTAACCGTTAACCCTCACCATAAATCTTAACACTGACCCTAACCTTAACCTTTAACTCTAAGCCTAACCCTTAACCCTACAGTAAGGAAGACCCTTAATGCTAATGGGATCCCTTATCCCTAACCCTAACACTACAGCTAAAAATAACCCTAACATTTGATCCTGAAACCTAACCCCTAACACTTACTTTAACCCCAAACCCTAACCCTAATAATAAGCATTAAACCTAACCCTATCTCTTAACCCTAACGCTAGCCCTTACCCTAACGCCTAGATCTAACCCTAAATCTAACCTACCGCCTAATCCTAACCTTAAGCCCTAATGCTAACTCTAACCCTGCACCCTAAACCTACCCGTAACCCTTAACACTAACCCTATCCGTGAACCTTAACCCTGACCCTAACCATTACCCGCACCCAAGCATTTAACCCTGACCCTACCCCTAATCCTTAATGATAACCCTAACACTAAACCCTAACCCTAAGGCCAACACTTATCCCTAATCCTATCCCTTAACCGTAACCCTAACCCTAATGCTACCTCCTAAACGTAACCCTAACCGTGACCAGTAAACCTAACCCTAACCTCTAACACAAACCATAGCACATAACTCTAACCCTAAAACTAACCCTAACCCTAACCCTAAACCCTAACTCTTAACCTTAACCCTAAGCGTTAACTCTCACGCTAACCTTTAATCCTAACCCTAATCCTAATCTTCAACCCTAAACCTAACACTTAACCCTAACCCTGTACCAAATCCTAACCCCTCATCTTAACCCTAACCGTAAACCTCAACCCTAAACCAAAGTGTAACCGTTAAACCTAAGAGTAACCTTTAACCCTAACCCTAATCCCTAACCCTAAGCCCTCACCCTAACACTAAACTTCATCCTTAACCCTAACCAGGATCCTAACCCTAAATCTAATTCTCAGACTTCTTGCTTTCTTAGAGTTTAGAAAGCCTGCAATCCTCCCATGCCATGCGTGAAAGGAGGCTCTACCACTGTGTCCTGCATGAAACCCATGGGCCCCTACCCAGAGTATGATAGAGTGGGTTCCCGGGTACAATCCCAGCCCCCTAAACTCCCCCCGCCCGCCTAATGCAGACAGGGCCCGTGCGCTAAGCATAAACAATACCTTTAACAGATAACCCTAACCCTGAACATAACACCCAACCCTGTTCCTATTTCTCCCCTTAACACGTAAACCTCACCGTGCGCCTAACTTTAACCTCTTATCCTAACGTTAATGCATAACCCATTTCCTGAGAACAACCCCTATCCCATAATTCTAACCCTATCTCCTAGTCATCACTGTGACACCTAATCCCTAACCCTAATTCTAAACCGCTAACCCTAACCGTAACCCTACCTACAACCCTAACACTGACAGTAACCCTTACTTCTAACCCCAACGCTATGCCTAACAAAAACCCTAACCCTTGACCCTAACCCTTCACCCTAACCCCTAAGCCTTACCCTAACCCTTAACCCTAATCCTAATCCTAACCATTAAACCTAACCCTAGCTCTTAAAGCTAACCCTAAACCTTACCCTCACGACTAGACCTAACCCTGACACTAACCTAACATCTAACCCTATCCAGAACCCCTAAAGCTAACCCTGAACCCTATCCCTAACCCTAGCAGTAAACTTTAACCCTAAACCTAAGCCCAACCCGTAACCCTAATCCTATCCTTTTACCCTAAACCTAACCCCTATACCTCACCCTAACTCTAACCCCAATCCTAATTCTAACCATACCCCTTCAAAAAACACTAACTCCTAACCGCTAACCCTAACACTAACCAAAAACCCTAATCACTAATCCCTAACCCTAACGCTTAACCTTTACCCTAAGAAGTAGGAGAGTCATATGTATGAACGGTTACATTCACGCAGAGAAAGAAACTGTTGGGTGGTGTATGTACGCATGTTAATCTATGCTTTGGAGGAAGTTCGAGAGTCATATCTGGGGAAAATTGCAGTCACTTAGAGAAAGCAACAATCGGGGGCCGTTTTGTAGATCTGCTAAATTCTATTTTGGAAGAAGAGTGAAATTCATATGTGGGAACGCTTATGTTCACTCAGAGAAATCAACGATAGGGCAGTGTTTCGTTGGGATGCTAAAGTGTAGTTTGGAAGAAGTTCGAGAGTCTTATATAAGAAAGCTTACAGTCACCTAGAGAAAGTAACTCTCGGCAGATTGTTTCTAAGCGTGCTAAACTCTAATTTGCATCAATTGTGAGAGTCAAACATGGGAACGCTTACATTCACTCAGAGAACGCAACGTTTGGGTGGTGGTTTGTAAGCATTCTAAACTGTATTTTGGAGGAAGTAGGAGAGTCATATATACGAATGCTTACATTCACGCAGAGAAAGCAACTCTGTGATCGTATTTTGTTGGCATGCTAAACTGTGGTTTGGAAGAAGTTTGAGAGCCTTATATAGGAAAGATTACAGTGACACAGAGAAAACAACTCTCTGTAGTTTGTTGGTAGGTCTACTAAACTGTAATTTGGATGATGTGTGAGAACGCTTGCATTCACTCAGAGAAAGAACTTTGTCGTGGTGGTTTGTAGGAATAACAACTGTAGTTCGAAGAAGTAGGAGAGTCATATATGAACGGTTACATTCACGCAGAGAAAGCAACTGTGGAGTGGCGTATGCAATCATCATAATCTGTAGTTTGGAGGAAGTTCGAGAGTCATATCTGGGGAAAATTAGAGTCATTTAGAGAAAGGAACAATCGGGGGCTGGTGTGTAGGTCTGCTAAATTCTATTTTGGAAAAAGAGTGAGAGTCATATATGGGAACGCTTATGTTGACTCAGAGAAATCAACGATGGGGCGCTGTATTGTTGGCATGCTAAACTGTAGTTTGGAAGAAGTTCGAAAGTCTTATATAGGAAAGTTTACAGTCACCTAGAGAAAGCAACTCACAGGAGGTGGTTTGTAAGCCGCTAAACTCTAATTTGGATGAAGTGAAAGAGGCATACATGGATACGCTTCATTCACTCAGAGAAAGGTAAATTGGGGTGCCGGTTTGTAGGTATACTAACTCCAGTTTGGAAGAAGTACTAGAGTCATATATATGAACGCTTATATGGACGCAGAGAAAGCAACTATGGGGTGGTGTTTTGTAGGCCTGCTAAAATATAGTTTGGAAGAAGTTCGAAAGCAGACAGTCACTTAGAGAAAGCAACTCTTGGCGGTGGATATTTAGGTCTGCTAAATTGTATTTTGAAAGAAGTACCAGAGTCATATATTCAAACGCTTACATTCATGCAGAGAAAGGAACTGTGGGGTGGTGTTTTCTAGGCGTGCTAAACTCTAGTTTGGACGAAGTTTGAGAATCACATATAAGAAAGCTTAGAGTCACTTAGAGAAAGCAAATCTCTGGGTGTGGAATGTAGGCGTGCTAAACTCTATTTTGGTTTAGATTGAGAGTCATATATGGAAAGGGTTACATTCACTCAGAGAAAGCAACGATGGTGTGGTGGTTTGTAGGCATACTAAACTCTAGTTTGGAAGAATTAAGAAAATGATATATGGGAACGCTTACATTCATGCAGAGAAAGCAATTATGGGGTGGCTTTTTTGTACCCATGCTAATCTCTAGTCTGGAAGAAGTTATATAGGAAAGCGTACACTCATTTATAGAAACCAACTTTCGGGGGATGAAGGGTAGGCCTGCAAAACTCTACTTTGGAAGAAGGGGGAGAGTCATATTGGGGCCACGTACATTGACTCAGAGAAATCGAGGATGGGGTTGTGTTTTGTAGGCATACTAAACTCTAGTTTGGAGAAAGTAGGAGAATCATATATAGGAACGCTTACATTCATGCAGAGAAAGCAACTATGGAGTGAGGTTTGTATGCCTACTAAACTATAGTTTGGAGGAAGTTTAGAATCTTATATAGCAAAGCTTACAGTCACCTAGAGAGAGCAACTCTTGGGAGATGATTTCTAAGCCTGATAATTTGCACCAACTCTTAAAGTCAAGTATGGGAAGGTTTACATCCACTCAGAACGCAAGGTTTGGGTTGCAGTTTGTGGCCTTAATTGTAGTTCGGAAGAAGTAGGAAAGTCATATATATGAACGGTTACATTCACGCAGACAAACCAGCTATGGAGTGATGTGTGTATGCCTACTAAACTATAGTTTGGAGGATGTTCGAGAGTCATATCTGGAAAGCTTACAGTCATTTAGAGAAAGAAACTCTCAGGGGGTGTTTCGTAGGCCTGCTAAACTCTATTTTCAAAGAAGTGTTAAAATCATATACAGGAACGCTTACATTCACTCAGAGAAAGCAACGTTGGGGTGGCCGTTTGTGAGCATACTAAACTCTACTTTGGAAGAGGTACAAGAGACATAAATACGAACGCTTACATTAACACAGAGAAAGCAAATACGGGGTGCTGTAGTGCAGGCATGCTAAACTATAGATTAGAAGAAGTTCGAAACCTGACAGTCACTTAGAGAAAGCAACTCTTGGCGGGTGATTTTTAGGTCTGCTAAATTGTATTTTGAAAGACGTACCAGAGTCATATACAAACGCTTACATTCATGCAGAGAAAGAAACTATGGGGTGATGTGTTGTGGGGATGCTAAACTGCAGTTTGGAAGGTGTTCGAGAGTGTTATATAGGATAGCTTACAGTCACCTAGAGAAAGCAACACACGGGACAGCTTTACAAGCCTCTAAACACTAATTAGCAGCAATTGTGAGAGTCAAACATGGGAACGCTTACATTCACTCAGAGAACGCAACGTTTGGGTGGCTGGTTTTTAAGCATTCTAAACTGTATTTTGGAGGAAGTAGGAGAGTCATATATACGAATGCTTACATTCACGCAGAGAAAGCAACTCTGTGGTCGTATTTTGTTGGCATGCTAAACTGTGGTTTGGAAGAAGTTCGAGAGCCTTATATAGGAAAGATTACAGTGACACAGAGAAAACAACTCTCTGTAGTTTCTTGGTAGGTCTGCTAAACTGTAATTTGGATGAAGTGTGAGAACGCTTGCATTCACTCAGAGAAAGAACTTTGTCGTGGTGGTTTGTAGGAATAACAACTGTAGTTCGAAGAAGTAGGAGAGTCATATATGAACGGTTACATTCACGCAGAGAAAGCAACTGTGGGGTGGCGTAGGTAATCATCATAATCTGTAGTTTGGAGGAAGTTCGAGAGTCATATCTGGGGAAAATTAGAGTCACATAGAGAAAGGAACAATCGGGGGCTGGTGTGTAGGTCTGCTAAATTCTATTTTGGAAGAAGAGTGAGAGTCATATATGGGAACGCTTATGTTCACTCAGAGAAATCAACGATGGGACGCTGTATTGTTGGCATGCTAAACTGTAGTTTGGAAGAAGTTCGAGAGTCTTATATAGGAAAGTTTACAGTCACCTAGAGAAAGCAACTCACAGGAGGTGGTTTGTAAGCCGCTAAACTCTAATTTGGATGAAGTGAAAGAGGCATACATGGATACGCTTCATTCACTCAGAGAAAGGTAAATTTGGGTGCCGGTTTGTAGGTATACTAACTCCAGTTTGGAAGAAGTACTAGAGTCATATATATGAACGCTTATATGGACGCAGAGAAAGCAACTATGGGGTGGTGTTTTGTATTCCTGCTAAACATAGTTTGGAAGAAGTTCGAAAGCAGACAGTCACTTAGAGAAAGCAACTCTCGGCGGTTCATTTTTCGGTCTGCTGAATTGTATTTTGAAAGAAATACCAGAGTCATATATTCAAACGCTTACATTCATGCAGAGAAAGCAACTCTGGGGTGGTGTTTTCTAGGCATGCTAAACTCTAGTTTGGACGAAGTTTGAGAATCACATATAAGAAAGCTTAGAGTCGCTTAAAGCAAATCTCTGGGTGTGGAATGTAGGCGTGCTAAACTCTATTTTGGTTTCGGAGTGAGAGTCATATATGGGAAGGCTTACATTCACTCAGAGAAAGCAACGATGGTGTGGTGGTTTGTAGGCATACTGAACTCTAGTTTGGAAGAAGTAGGAGAATGATATATGGGAACGCTTACATTCATGCAGAGAAAGCAATTATGGGGTGGCTTTTTTGTAGCCACGCTAATCTCTATTTTGCAAGAAGTTAAAGAGTAATATATAGGAAAGCGTACCGTCATTTATAGAAACCAACTTTCGGGGGATGGTTTGTAGGCCTGCAAAACTCTACTTTGGAAGAAGGGGGAGAATCATATGGGGGACTGGGTACATTCACTCGGAGAAATCAACGATGGGGTTGTGGTTTGTAGGCATACTAAACTCTAGTTTGGAAGAAGGACGAGAATCATACATTCATGCAGAGAAAGCAACTATGGAGTGATGTTTCTATGCCTACTAAACGATAGTTTGGAGGATGTTCGAGAGTCATATCTGGAAAGCTTACAGTCATTTAGAGAAAGCAACTCTCTGGGGATGGTTCGTAGGCCTGCTAAACTCTATTTTCAATGAAGTGTTCGAATCATATACAGGAACGCTTACATTCACTCAGAGAAAGCAACGTTGGGGTGGCCGTTTTTGAGCATACTAAACTCTACTTTGGAAGAGGTACGAGAGACATAAATACGAACGCTTACATTAACACAGAGAAAGCAAATACGGGGTGCTGAAATGCAGGCATGCTAAACTATAGATTGGAAGATGTTCGAAAGCTGACAGTCACTTAGAGAAAGCAACTCTTGGCGGGTGATTTTTAGGTCTGCTAAATTGTATTTTGAAAGACGTACCAGAGTCATATACAAACGCTTACATTCATGCAGAGAAAGAAACTATGGGGTGATGTGTTGTTGGCATGCTAAACTGCAGTTTGGAAGGAGTTCGAGAGTGTTATATAGGATAGCTTACAGTCACCTAGAGAAAGCAACACTCGGGACAGCTTTACAAGCCTCTAAACACTAATTAGCAGTAATTGTGAGAGTCAAACATGGGAACGCTTACATTCACGGAGAGAACACAACGTTTGGGTGGTGGTTTGTAGGCATAATAACTGTAGTTCGGAAGAAGTAGGAGAGTCATATGTATGAACGGTTACATTCACGCAGAGAAAGAAACTGTTGGGTGGTGTATGTACGCATGTTAATCTATACTTTGGAGGAAGTTCGAGAGTCATATCTGGGGAAAATTGCAGTCACTTGGAGAAAGCAACAATCGGGGGCCTTTTTGTAGATCTCTTAAATTCTATTTTGGAAGAAGAGTGAAATTCATATGTGGGAACGCTTATGTTCACTCAGAGAAATCAACGATAGGGCAGTGTTTCGTTGGGGTGCTAAAGTGTAGTTTGGAAGAAGTTCGCGAGTCTTATATAAGAAAGCTTACAGTCACCTAGAGAAAGTAACTCTCGGCAGATTGTTTCTAAGCGTGCTAAACTCTAATTTGCATCAATTGTGAGAGTCAAACATGGGAACTCTTACATTCACTCAGAGAACGCAACGTTTGGGTGGTGGTTTGTAAGCATTCTAAACTGTATTTTGGAGGAAGTAGGAGAGTCATATATACGAATGCTTACATTCACGCAGAGAAAGCAACTCTGTGATCGTATTTTGTTGGCATGCTAAACTGTGGTTTGGAAGAAGTTTGAGAGCCTTATATAGGAAAGATTACAGTGACACAGAGAAAACAACTCTCTGTAGTTTGTTGGTAGGTCTACTAAACTGTAATTTGGATGATGTGTGAGAACGCTTGCATTCACTCAGAGAAAGAACTTTGTCGTGGTGGTTTGTAGGAATAACAACTGTAGTTCGAAGAAGTAGGAGAGTCATATATGAACGGTTACATTCACGCAGAGAAAGCAACTGTGGAGTGGCGTATGTAATCATCATAATCTGTAGTTTGGAGGAAGTTCGAGAGTCATATCTGGGGAAAATTAGAGTCATTTAGAGAAAGGAACAATCGGGGGCTGGTGTGTAGGTCTGCTAAATTCTATTTTGGAAAAAGAGTGAGAGTCATATATGGGAACGCTTATGTTGACTCAGAGAAATCAACGATGGGGCGCTGTATTGTTGGCATGCTAAACTGTAGTTTGGAAGAAGTTCGAAAGTCTTATATAGGAAAGTTTACAGTCACCTAGAGAAAGCAACTCACAGGAGGTGGTTTGTAAGCCGCTAAACTCTAATTTGGATGAAGTGAAAGAGGCATACATGGATATGCTTCATTCACTCAGAGAAAGGTAAATTGGGGTGCCGGTTTGTAGGTATACTAACTCCAGTTTGGAAGAAGTACTAGAGTCATATATATGAACGCTTATATGGACGCAGAGAAAGCAACTATGGGGTGGCGTTTTGTATTCCTGCTAAAATATAGTTTGGAAGAAGTTCGAAAGCAGACAGTCACTTAGAGAAAGCAACTCTTGGCGGTGGATTTTTAGGTCTGCTAAATTGTATTTTGAAAGAAGTACCAGAGTCATATATTCAAACGCTTACATTCATGCAGAGAAAGGAACTGTGGGGTGGTGTTTTCTAGGCGTGCTAAACTCTAGTTTGGACGAAGTTTGAGAATCACATATAAGAAAGCTTAGAGTCACTTAGAGAAAGCAAATCTCTGGGTGTGGAATGTAGGCGTGCTAAACTCTATTTTGGTTTAGATTGAGAGTCATATATGGAAAGGGTTACATTCACTCAGAGAAAGCAACGATGGTGTGGTGGTTTGTAGGCATACTAAACTCTAGTTTGGAAGAAGTAGGAAAATGATATATGGGAACGCTTACATTCATGCAGAGAAAGCAATTATGGGGTGGCTTTTTTGTACCCATGCTAATCTCTAGTTTGGAAGAAGTTATATAGGAAAGCGTACACTCATTTATAGAAACCAACTTTCGGGGGATGAAGGGTAGGCCTGCAAAACTCTACTTTGGAAGAAGTGGGAGAGTCATATTGGGGACCACGTACATTGACTCAGAGAAATCGAGGATGGGGTTGTGTTTTGTATGCATACTAAACTCTAGTTTGGAGAAAGTAGGAGAATCATATATAGGAACGCTTACATTCATGCAGAGAAAGCAACTATGGAGTGAGGTTTGTATGCCTACTAAACTATAGTTTGGAGGAAGTTTAGAATCTTATATAGCAAAGCTTACAGTCACCTAGAGAGAGCAACTCTTGGGAGATGATTTCTAAGCCTGATAATTTGCACCAACTCTTAAAGTCAAGTATGGGAAGGTTTACATCCACTCAGAACGCAAGGTTTGGGTTGCAGTTTGTGGCCTTAATTGTAGTTCGGAAGAAGTAGGAAAGTCATATATATGAACGGTTACATTCACGCAGACAAACCAGCTATGGAGTGATGTGTGTATGCCTACTAAACTATAGTTTGGAGGATGTTCGAGAGTCATATCTGGAAAGCTTACAGTCATTTAGAGAAAGAAACTCTCAGGGGGTGGTTCGTAGGCCTGCTAAACTCTATTTTCAATGAAGTGTTAAAATCATATACAGGAACGCTTACATTCACTCAGAGAAAGCAACGTTGGGGTGGCCGTTTTTGAGCATACTAAACTCTACTTTGGAAGAGGTACAAGAGACATAAATACGAACGCTTACATTAACACAGAGAAAGCAAATACGGGGTTCTGTAGTGCAGGCATGCTAAACTATAGAATGGAAGAAGTTCGAAAGCTGACAGTCACTTAGAGAAAGCAACTCTTGGCGGGTGATTTTTTAAGTCTGCTAAATTGTATTTTGAAAGACGTGTCAGAGTCTTATATACAAACGCTTACATTCATGCGTAGAAAGAAACTATGGGGTGATGTGTTGTGGGGATGCTAAACTGCAGTTTGGAAGAAGTTCGAGAGTGTTATGTAGGATAGCTTACAGTCACCTAGAGAAAGCAACACTCAGGAGAGCTTTGCAAGCCTGCTAAACTCTAACAAGCAGCGATTGTGAGAGTCAAACATGGGAACGCTTACATTCACTCAGAGAACACAACGTTTGGGTGGTGGTTTGTAGGCATAATAACTGTAGTTCGGAAGAAGTAGGAGAGTCATATATGAATGGTTACATTCACGCAGAGAAAGCAACTGTTGGGTGGCGTATGTATGCATGCTAATCTGTAGTTTGGAGGAATTTCGAGAGTCATATCTGGGGAAAATTACAGTCACTTAGAGAAAGCAACCATCGGGGGCCATTTTGTAGATCTGCTAAATTCTATTTTGAAAGAAGAATGAGAGTCATATATGGGAACGCTTATGATCACGAAGAGAAATCAACTATGGGGTGGTGTTTTGTTGGCATGCTAAACTGTAGTTTGGAAGAAGTTCGCGAGTCTTACATAGGAAAGTTTACAGTCACCCAGAGAAAGCAACTCT
Organism: Eulemur rufifrons; assembly: GCF_041146395.1. NCBI lineage: Eukaryota > Metazoa > Chordata > Mammalia > Primates > Lemuridae > Eulemur > Eulemur rufifrons. The sequence continues at coordinate 474,541 of NW_027182897.1, read as the reverse complement.
CGGGAGATTGTTTCTAAGCATGCTAAATTCTAGATTGCATCAATTGTGAGAGTCAAACATGGGAACGCTTACATTCACTCAGAGAACGCAACGTTTGGGTGGTGGTTTGTAAGCATTCTAAACTGTATTTTGGAGGAAGTAGGAGAGTCATATATACGAATGCTTACATTCACGCAGAGAAAGCAACTCTGTGATCGTATTTTGTTGGCATGCTAAACTGTGGTTTGGAAGAAGTTCGAGAGCCTTACATAGGAAAGATTACAGTGACACAGAGAAAAACAAATCTCTGTAGTTTGTTGGTAGGTCTGCTAAACTGTAATTTGGATGAAGTGTGAGAACGCTTGCATTCACTCACAGAAAGAACGTTGTCGTGATGGTTTGTAGGAATAAATGCTGTAGTTCAAAAGAAGTAGGAGAGTCATATATGAACGGTTACATTCACGCAGAGAAAGCAACTGTGGGGTGGTCTATGTAATCATCATAATCTAGTTTGGAGAAAGTTCGAGAGTCATATGTGGGAAAAATTAAAGTCACCTAGAGAATTGGAACCATCGGGTGTTGTGTAGGTCTGCTAAATTCTATTTTGGAAGAAGAGTGAGAGTCATATATGGGAACGCTTATGTTCACTCAGAGAAATCAACGATGGGGCGCTGTATTGTTGGCATGCTAAACTGTAGTTTGGAAGAAGTTCGAGAGTCTTATATAGGAAAGTTTACAGTCACCTAGAGAAAGCAACTCACAGGAGGTGGTTTGTGGGCCGCTAAACTCTAATTTGGATGAAGTGAAAGAGGCATACATGGATACGCTTCATTCACTCAGAGAAAGGTAAATTTGGGTGCCGGTTTGTAGGTATACTAACTCCAGTTTGGAAGAAGTACGAGAGTCATATATATGAACGATTATATGGACGCAGAGAAAGCAACTATGGGGTGGTGTTTTGTAGGCATGATAAAATATAATTTGGAAGAAGTTCGAAAGCTGACAGTGACTTAGAGAAAGCAACTCTTGGCGGTTGATTTTGAAGTCTGCTAAATTGTATTTTGATAGAAGTACAAGAGTCATATATAAAATCGCTTATATTTATGCTGAGAAAGAAACTATGTGGTTATGCTTTGTTGGCGTGCTGAAATGTAGTTTCGAAGACGTTCGACAGTCTTTTATAGGAAAGCTTACAGTCCCCCAGAGGAAGCAACTTTCGAGAGATAGTTTGTAAGCCTGCTAAACTCTACTTTGCATCATTTGGAACAGTCATACTTGGGAACGCTAACATTCTCTGAGAGAATGCAACGTTTGGTTGGTTGTTTGTAAGCATACTAAACTGTATTTTGGAAGAAGTAGCAGAGTCATATATATGAGTGCTTACATTCACGCAGAGAGGGCAACTATGGGGTGGTGTTTTGTAGGCATGCAAATCTCTAGTTGCGAAGAAGTTAAGAGTAATAGGAAAGCTTACAGTCTCACAGAGAAAGCAACCCTTGGGGGCCGGTTTGTAGTTCTGCCAAATTCTATTTTGGATGAAGTGTGAATCTTAAATGGGAACGCTAACATTCACTCAGAGAAAGCAAGGTTGCGGTGGTGATTTTTAGTCACACTAAACTGGAGTTTGGAGGAAGTACGAGAATAAAAGAATGCTTACATTCACTCAGAAAAAGCAACGTTGGGGAGGTGGTTGGTAGGTGTACTATACTTTGGAAGAAGTACGAGCGTGATGCATAGGAACGCTTACATTCACGCAAACTATGGGGTGGCCTTTTGTTGGCATGCTAAACTATGTCCCAAAGTCATATATAGGAAAGCTTATAGTGAGAGAAAGCAACTCTCGGGCGGTGTTTTGTAGGTCCGGCAAATTGCATTTTGAAAGCAGTCCGAGATTCATATAAGGGAAGGCCTATATCCACTCAGAGAAAGCAATGTTAGGCTGGTGGTTTGTAGGCATACTAAACTGTATTTTGGAACTCGTATGTATGACTCTCACACTTGATCCAAATTAGAGTTCACCAGGCCTATAAACCACATCCTGAGAGTTGCTTTCTCTAGGTGAATGTAAGCTTTCCTATGTAAAACACTCGAACTTCTTCCAAACTAAAGTTTAGCATGCCAACAGTACACCACCGCATCGTTGCTTTCTCTGAGTGAACATAAGCATTCCCTTATATGAATCACTTTTTCCAAAATAGAATTTAGCAGACCTACAAACCAGTCCCCGATGGTTGATTTAGCTATGTGACTGTAATTTTCCCCAGATATGACTCTCAAACTTCCTCCAAAGTATAGATTAACATGCGTACATACACCACCCAACAGTTTCTTTCTCTGCGTGAATGTAACTGTTCATATATATGACTCTCCTACTTCTTCCGACCTACAGTTATTATGCCTACAAACCACCACCCAAACGTTGTGTTCTCTCCGTGAATGTAAGCTTTCCCATATTTGACTCTCACAATTGCTGCTAATTAGTGTTTAGAGGCTTGCAAAGCTGTCCCGAGTGTTGTTTTCTCTAGGTGACTGTAGCTATCCTATATAACACTCTGTAAGTCCTTTCAAACTGCAGTTTAGCATGCCAACAACACATCACCCCATAGTTTCTTTCTCTGCATGAATGTAAGCGTTTGTGTATATAACTCTTGTACGTCTTTCAAAATACAATTTAGCAGACCTAAAAATCACCCGCCAAGAGTTGCTTTCTCTAAGTGACTGTCAGCTTTCGAACTTCTTCCAATCTATAGTTTAGCATGCCTGCACTACAGCACCCCGTATTTGCTTTCTCTGTGTTAATGTAAGCGTTCCTATGTATGTCTCTCGTACCTCTTCCAAAGTAGAGTTTAGTATGCTCAAAAACGGCCACCCCAACGTTGCTTTCTCTGAGTGAATGTAAGCGTTCCTGTATATGATTCGAACACTTCATTGAAAATAGAGTTTAGCAGGCCTACGAACCACCCCCAGAGAGTTGCTTTCTCTAAATGACTGTAAGCTTTCCAGATATGACTCTCGAACATCCTCCAATCTATCGTTTAGTAGGCATACAAACATCACTCCATAGTTGCTTTCTCTGCATGAATGTAAGCGTTCCTATAAATGATTCTCGTCCTTCTTCCAAACTAGAGTTTAGTATGCCTACAAACCACAACCCCGTCGTTGATTTCTCTTAGTGAATATACCCAGTCCCCCATATGACTCTCCCCCTTCTTCCAAAGTAGAGTTTTGCAGGCCTACAAATCATCCCCCGAAAGTTGGTTTCTATAAATGACGGTACGCTTTCCTATATATTACTCTTTAACTTCTTGCAAAATAGAGATTTGCATGGCTACAAAAAAGCCACCCCATAATTGCTTTCTCTGCATGAATGTAAGCGTTCCCATATATCATTCTCCTACTTCTTCCAAACTAGAGTTCAGTATGCCTACAAACGACCACACCATCGTTGCTTTCTCTGAGTGAATGTAAGCCTTCCCATATATGACTCTCACTCTGAAACCAAAATAGAGTTTGGCACACCTACATTCCACACCCAGAGATTTGCTTTAAGCGACTCTAAGCTTTCTTATATGTGATTGTCAAACTTCGTCCAAACTAGAGTTTAGCATGCCTAGAAACCACCCCACAGTTGCTTTCTCTGCATGAATGTAAGCGTTCATATACATGACTCTCGTACTTCCTCCAAAATACAGTTTAGAATGCCTACAAACCACCACCCAAACGTTGCGTTCTCTGAATGAATGAAAGCATTCCCATGTTTGACTCTCACAATTGATGCAAAGTAGAGTTTAGCAGGCCAAGAAAGGCTCTCCCGAGAGTTACTTTCTCTAGGTGACTGTAAGCTTTCCTAAATAAGACTCTCCAACTTCTTCCAAACTACAGGTTAACATGCCCACAAAACATCACCCCATGGTTTTTTCTTTGCATGAATGTAAGCATTAGTATATATCACTCTGGTACTTCTTTCAAAATACAATTTAGCAGACCTAAAAATCACCCACCAAGAGTTGCTTTCTCTAAATGACTGTTCAGGTTTGGAACTTCTTCCAAACTATAGCATGCTTACAAAACACCACCACGTAGTTGCTTTCTCTGTGTGAATGTAAGCGTTCCCAAATATCATTCTCGTACTTCTTCCAAACTATTTAGTATGCCTACAAAAACCACCCCAGTGTTGTTTCTCTGAGGGAATGTAAGCGGTCCCATGTTTGACTCTCACACTTCATCCAAATTAGAGTTTAGCATGTGTACAAAAAAATCTCCCGAGTGTTGCTTTCCCTGGGTGACGGTAATCTTTCCTGTATAAGGTTCTCCAACTTCTTCCAAACTACAGTTTAGCATGCCTACAAAACCTGACGCCATAAGTGCTTTCTCTGTGTGAATGTAAGTGTTCCTATATAGGACTCTCGTACTTCTTCCAAACTACAGTTTAGTATGCCCTACAAACCACCACCCAAACGTTGTTTTCTCTGAGTGAATGTAAGCGTTCCCATATATGACTCTCACATTTCAACCAAAATAACTCTATTTCAACCAAAATAACTCTACATTCCACACCCAGAGAGTTGCTTTCTCTACGTGACTGTAAACTTTCCTATATATGACTCTCAAACTTCGTCCAAACTAGAGTTTTGCAAGCCTACAAAACACCACCCCATAGTTGCATTCGGTGCCGGAATGTAAGCGGTTCTACATGTGATTCTCTTGCTTCTTCTAGGAACCACAACCACAACGTTGCTTTCACTGAGTTCCCATATATTATTCTAACACTTCATTGAAAATAGAGTTTAGCAGGCCTACGAAACACCCCCTAGGGTTGCTTTCTCTAAGTGACTGTAAGCTTCCCAGATATGGCTCTCGAACTTCCTCCAAACTATATTTTAGTAGGCATACAAACATCACTCCATAGTTGCTTTCTCTGCGTGAAGGTAAGCTTTCCTATATACGATTCTCGTACTTCTTCCAAACTAGAGTTGACTATGCCTACAAATCACAATCCCATCGTTGATTTCTCTGAGTGAATGCACGCGGTCCCCAATATGACTCTCTCCCACTTCCAAACTGGAGTTTTGCAGGTGTACAAAACATCCCCCGAGAGTTGGTTTCTATGACTGTACCCTTTCCTATATATTACTCCTTAACTTCTTCCAAACTAGAGATTAGCATGGCTACAAAAACGCCACCCCATAATTGCTTTCTCTACGCGAATGTAAGCGTTCCCATATATCATTCTCCTACTTCTTCCAAACTAGAGTTTAGTATGCCTACAAACCACCACGCCGTCGTTGCTTTCTCTGAGGGAATGTAAGCCTTCCCATATATGACTCTCACTCTTAAACCAAAATAGAGTTTAGCAGGCCTACATTCCACACCCAGAGATTTGCTTTCTCTAAGTGACTCTAAGCTTTCTTATATGTGATTCTCAAACTTCGTCCAAACTAGAGTTTAGCATGCCTATAAAACACCACCCCATAGTTACTTTCAGTGCGTCAAAATGTATGTGCTCCTATATGTGATTCTCGTGCTTCTTCCAAACTGCAGTTTAGTAAGCCTACAAACAACCCCATCGTTGCTTTCTCTGAGTGAATGTAAGCGTTCTCATATATGACTCTCACACTTCAACCAAAACAGGGTTTTGCAGGCCTACAAACCACCCGCCAAGACTTGCTTTTTCAAAGTGGCTGTTACCTTTCCTATATAGGACTCTGGAACTTCTCCCAAGCTAGACTTTAACATGTCTACCTGACACTACTCCGTAGTTGCTCTCGCTGTGTGAATGTAAGCGTTCCTATATATGAGTCTTGTACCTCTTCTTAACTAACATCTGGCATGCCAAAATAACACTCCCCCATAGTTGCTTTCTTTGAGTCAATGTAAACATTCCTATATATGTCTCTCGCACTTCTTCCAAACTAGAGTTGAATAAGTCTACAAACCAATCCCCGACAGCTGTTTTCTCTGAACGAATTTAAGCGTTCCTATATATGACTATGGCACTTCCTCCAAACTAGAGTTTAGAAAGCCTACACTCCACCCCTGTTCGTTGCTTTCTCTAAGTTACTGTATGCTTTCCTATACATGGCTCTCGAAATTTTCCAAACTAGAGTTAGCATGCCTACTATACACCTACACATAATTGCTTTGTCTGAGTGAATATAAGCCTTCCTATATATGACTGTCGCACTTTTTCCAAATTAGAGTGTAGCCAGCCTGGAAAGCACCCCTTATAGTTGCTTTCATTGAGTGAATGTTAACATTCCTATGTATGACTCTCGCAACTTTTCCAATCTAAGATTTTAGCAATGCTACAAATCCCCCGCCGAGAGTTCCTATACATAACTGTCCTCTTTTTCCAAGCTAGAGTTTAGGAAGCCTAGAATCCGTCCCCCCGTAGACGCTTTATGTGAACGTAAGCGTTCTATATATGACTCTCGCCTTCCTCCAAACTAGAGCTTAGCAAGCCTACAAACCAACTTCCTATAATTGCTTTCTCTGAATGAATGATATCGTTCCTATATAAGACTCTCGAACTTCTTCCAAACCAGAGTTTAACAAGCCAAAAAAGCACCCCCCATAGATGCTTCCTCTAACTCAAAGCTAATATTCCTATATATGATTCAGCTTCTTCATCCAAACTAGAGTAAGGCAAGCCTACAAATCACACATCAATAGTTGCTTTCTATAAGTAAATGTAAGCATCCCTATATATGACTATAGCAATTCTTCCAAACTGGAGTTTAGCAAGCCTACAGACCCCAGGACTCCACTCCATAGTACCCTGGGCATTGGCGCCTGCCTGTCATGCAGGACATAGGGGCGGACGCTCATCTCAGACACGGCATTGGTGGATTGTAGGCTTTTTTAAGTTTTTGAATTGAAGAACTCTGAGAATTGGAATTCGGTTTAGGGTAAGGTTAGGTGTTAGGGACTAGGATTAGATTTAGGGGTTAGGGTTTTAGGTTAGAATTAGGGTTAGGATTACTGTTAGGGTTAGAGATTAGGATTATGTTTAGTGGTTGGGTTTAGGTTTAGGGTGAGAGGCAAGAGTAAGGGTCAGGGATTAGGGTTACTGTTAGGAGTTAGATTCAGGGCTTACGAAGGGTTTGGTTTAGTGATAGGGTTAGGGCTTACGTTTAACGGTGTGTGTTAGGGCACGGGCCCCGTCTAATGTACGGGGCACTGTGGGTGTGGAGCAAGGCTGCGTCCCCACTTCATCTTACCCTTGGTGTTGGGCTTCAACTGTCACGCAGGACAAAGGCAGAGGCTCAGGAAACGCATGGCTAGGATTAAGGTTTAAGGTTAGGGTCAAGGTTGAGGGTTAGGGTGAGGGTTAACAGTTAGAGTTAGGGTAAGGGGGTTAGGGATAGGGTTAGGGTTAAGGGTTAGGTTTATGGTTCAGGTTTAAGGTTAGCGTTAGAGGGTAGGGTTAGTGTAACTGTAGGTCAGTGTTGCGGTTAGATCTCTAGGCATTAGGGTAAAGGTCAGGGTTAGGGTTAAGAGTTAGGGTTAAGTTTAATGGTTAAGGATTGGGATTAGGGTTGAGGGTTAGGGTTAAGATTATGGGTAATGACTCAGGATCAAAGGTTAGGGTTATTTTTAGGCGTAGGGTTAGCGTAAGGGGTTAGGGTTAATGTTAGTGTTGTTGGTAGGGTTAAGGTTAGGGTTGGCGTTTCAGAATTAGGGATTAGGTGTTATGGTTATGGCTAGGAGTTAGCGTTAGATTTACGGTATAGGTCTTGTTCTCAGGGTGTCATGCATTAACGTTAAGATAAGGGGTTAAAGTTAGGGTTACGGTGAGCTTTACCTGTTAAGGTGAGCAGTAGGATCAGGGTTAGGTGTTATGTTCTGGGTTAGGGTTATGGGTGAGGGGTAGGGTTTATCCTTAGGGCACGGGCCCTGTATGCACTAGGAGGCGAAGTTAGGGGTCTGTGATGGTCGCTGGGAACCCACTCTATCGCACGCAGTGTATGGGCCTCTGGGTTTCATGCAGGACACTGTGGCAGAGCCGGCTTTCATGCATGGCTTAGTAGGATTGTAGGCTTTCAAAACTCTGAGAAAGCAAGAAGTCTGAGAATTAGATTTCGGGTTAGGATTACGGTACGGTTTAGGGATGAAGATTAGTGGTTAGGGTGAGGGCTTAGGGTTAGGGGTTAGGGTTAGGGTTAGGGTTGCTGGTAGGGTGAAGGTTAGGTTTGACGTTTTAGAATTAGGGATGAGGTGTTACGGTTATGACTATGGTTTAGGATTAGAATTACGGGATAGGGCTTCTTCTCAAGGTGTTATGCATTCACGTTAAGTTAAGGGGCTAAGTTAGGGTTACAGGGAGGTTTATTTTTTAAGGTGAGCAATAGGATCAGGGTTAGGTGTTATGTTCAGGGTGAGGGTTATCTGTTAGGGGTAGTGTTTATACTTAGCGTACGGGCCCTGTCTGCACTGGGTGGGGGGCTGGGGTTAGGGGGATGGGATTGTCCCCGGGAACACACTCTATCGTACGCTGGGTATGGGCTCCTGGGTTTCATGCAGGACACAGTGGCAGAGCCCCCTTTTACTCATGGCATGGGAGGGTTGTAGGCTTTCTAAACTCTGAGAAAGCAAGAACTCTGAGAATTAGATTTAGGGGTAGGATTCTGGTAATGTTTAGGGATGAAGATTAGTGTCAGGGTGGGGTCTTGGGTTAGGGGTTGGGGTTAAAGGTTAGTGTTAGGTTTAACAGTTACAGTTAGGTTTACGGTTAAGTCTCAGGGTTCGGGTTAAGGTTTGGGTTTAGCGTTTGGCACAGGGGTAGGCTTCAGTGTTAGCTTCATGGTTAAAGATTAGGAGTAGGGTTAGTGCGAGGGTTAAGGGTAAGGGTCAAGATTAAGGGTTCAGGTTGGGGTTAGGCTTAGGTTTAGGGTTAGGGGTCAAGGGTCAGGTTTAGGGTTAAGTGTTGGGCTTAGGGTTGGGGTTTAGTGTTAAGTTTATCGTTAAGGATTAGGGTTAGGGTCAGGGTTAAATGCTTGGGTGCGAGTAATGGTTAGGGTCAGGGTTAAGGTTTATGGATAGGGTTAGTGTTAAGGGTTTACGGGTAGGTTTAGGGTTCAGGGTTAGAGTTAGCATTAGGGCTTAAGGTTAGGATTAGGTGGTAGGTTAGATTTTAGGGTTAGATCTAGGCGTTAGAGTAAGGGTTAAGAGATAGGGTTAGGTTTAATGCTTAGGATTAGGGTTAGGGTTTGGGGTTAAAGTAAGTGTTAGGGGTTGGGTTTAAGGATCAAAGGTTAGTGTTATTTTTAGCTGTAGTGTTAGGGTTAGGGATAAGGGATAAGGTTGGCGTGAGGGTTTTCCTTACTGTTAGGGTTAAGGGTCAGGCTTAGATTAAAGGTTAAGGTTAGGGTCAGCGTTAAGGGTTAGGGTGAGGGTTAACGGTTACGGTAAAGGTTAAGCGTTAGTGTTAGGGATTAGCGATTAGGGTTTTTGGTAAGTGTTAGGGTTAGGAGTTAGTGTTTTATGAAGGGGTATGGTTAGAATTAGGATTGGGGTTAGTGTTAGGGTTAGGTTTAGGAGTTAGGTTTAGGGTAAAAGGATAGGATTAGCGTTAAGGGTTGGGCTCAGGTTTAGGGTTAAAGTTTAGTGTTAGGGTTAATGTTTAGTGTTATGGTCCAGTTTAAGTGTTGGGGTGAGGGTTAACGGTTAGGATTAGGCTTAGAGGTTGGGGATATAGTGAGGGTTCAGTGTTAGGGTTAGGTTTAGGGTTCAGGGTTAAGGTTAGCTGTAGGGGTTATGGTTAGGGTTAGGTGTTAGGTTAGTGTCAGTGTTAGGTCTAGTCGTGAGGGTAAGGTTTAGGGTTAGCTTTAAGAGCTAGGGTTACGTTTAATGGTTAGGATTAGGATTAGGGTTAAGGGTTAGGGTAAGGCTTAGGGGTTAGGGTGAAGGGTTAGGGTCAAGGGTTAGGGTTTTTGTTAGGCATAGCTTGGGTTTAGAAGTAAGGGTTACTGTCAGTGTTAGGGTTGTAGGTAGGGTTACGGTTAGGGTTAGCGGTTTAGAATTAGGGTTAGGGATTAGGTGTTACAGTGACGACTAGGAGATAGGGTTAGAATTATGGGATAGGGGTTGTTCTCAGGGAATGGGTTATGCACTAACGTTAGGATAAGAGGTTAAAGTTAGGCTCACGGTGAGGTTTACGTGTTAAGGGGAGAAATAGGAACAGGGTTAGGTGTTATGTTCACGGTGAGGGATATCTGTTACAGGTATTGTTTATGCTTAGCGCACGGGCCCTGTCTGCCTTAGGCGGGGGTGGGGGGAGGTTAGGGGACTGGGATTGTCACCAGGATCCCACTGTATCGCACTCTGGGTATGGGCCCGTGGGTTTGATGCAGGACACAGTGGTAGAGCCTCCTTTCACGCATGGCATGGGAGGATTGCAGGCTTTCTAAACTCTAAGAAAGCAAGAAGTCTGAGAATTAGATTTAGGGTTAGGATTCTGGTTAGGGTTAAGGATGAAGTTTAGTGTTAGGGTGAGGGCTTAGGGTTAGGGATTAGGGTTAGGGTTAAAGGTTACTCTTAGGTTTAACGGTTACAGTTCGGTTTAGGGTTGAGGTTTACGGTTAGGGTTAAGATGAGGGGTTAGGGTTTGGTATAGGGTTAGGGTTAGGTACAGGGTTAGGGTTAAGTGTTAGGTTTACGGTTGAAGATTAGGATTAGGGTTAGGATTAAAGGTTAGCGTGAGAGTTAACGGTTAGGGTTAAGGTTAAGAGTTAGGGTTAGGGTTTAGGTTTAGGGTTAAGGGTTAGGGTTAGCTTTAGGGTTAGAGTTATGTGTTAGGGTTTGTGTTAGAGGTAGGGTTAGGTTTACTGTCCACGGTTAGGGTTACGTTTAGGGGTTAGCATTAGGGTTAAGGATTAGGTTTAGGGTAAGGGTTTAGAGTTAGTGTTGGGCTTTAGGCTCGGGGCTTAGGTTCAGGGTCAGCGGTTAGGGTTGGTGGTAGGGCTTAGATTTATCGGTCAGTTTAAGGGCACAGGACCTGGTTAATCTACGGTGAGAGGGGTGCGGTCGGAGTCATCACGAAAGCACAACATCATTCCCTGGGCCCTGGAACAAGATCTACATGCAGGACTCAGGCGGAGCCTCATCTCACACATGGCATGGCTGTATTGTAGGCTTGCTTCACTCGGGAATGGAAGTAGTGTGAGAATTAGGGTTAGGGTTGGGGTTAGGGGTTTCGAGTTAGGGGTTAGGCTTGGAGTCAGGGTTAGGTGCTAGGGATTAGTGGTTAGGGTTAGAGTTAGTGTTACGGGTTAGGTGTTAACTCTGGTTTAGGGGGCCAGGGTAAGGTTTAGGTTTGGAGTTAGCGTTAGGGTTAGGCGTTAGGGTTAAGGGATAGGGTTAGGGTTAAGGGTTAGGCTTAGGGTAAGGGTTCAGGTTTAGGGTTAGGGTCACGGTTAAGGGTTAGGGTGAGGGTTAACAGTTAGGGATAGGGTTAGGGGGTTAGGGATAGGATTAGGGTTAAGTGTTAGGTTTATGGTTCAGGTTTAAGGTTAACATTAGGGGGTTAGGGTTAGTGTTAACTGTAAGTCAGTGTTAGGGTTAGATCTCTAGGCATTAAGGTAAAGGTTAGGTTTAAAGTTAAGTGTTAGGGTTATGTTTAATGGTTAGGCTTGGGATTAGGGTTAAGTGTTAGGGTTAAGGTTAGGGGTTATGACTAAGGATCAACGGTTAGGGTTATTTTTATGCGTAGGGTTAGGGTAAGGTGTTAGGGTTAGTGTTAGTGTTGTTGGTAGGGTTAAGGTTAGGGTTGGCGTTTCAGAATTCGGGATCAGGTGTTATGGTTATGGCTAGGAGTTAGCGTTAGAATTACAGTATAGTGCTTTTTCTCAGGGTGTCATGCATTAACGTTAAGATAAGGTGTTAAAGTTAGGGTTATGGTGAGCTTTACCTCTTAAGGTGAGCAGTATGATCAGGGTTAGGTGTTATGTTCTGGGTTAGTCTTATGGGTGAGGGGTAGGGTTTATGCTCTGGGCACGGGCCCTGTATGCACTAGAAGGCAAAGATAGGGGTCTGTGATGGTCGCTGGTAACCCACTCTATCGTATGCAGTGTATGGGCCTCTGGTTTCCTGCAGGACACTGTCGCAGAGCGGGCTTTCATGCATGGCTTAGTAGGATTGTAGGCTTTCAAAACTCTGAGAAAGCAAGAAGTCTGAGAATTAGATTTCGGGTTAGGATTACGGCACGGTTTAGGGATGAAGATTAGTGTTAGGGTGAGGGCTTAGGGTTAAGGGTTAGAGTTAGGGTTAGGGTTGATGGTAGGTTGAAGTTTAGGGTTGACACTTTAGAATATGGATGAGGTGTTATGGTTATGGCTAGGGATTAGGTTTAGAATTATGGGATAGGGCTTCTTCTTTGGGTGCTATGCATTAACGTTAACATAAGGGGATAAATTAGTGTTATGGTTAGGTTTATGTTTTAAGGTGAGCAACAGGATCAGGGTTAGGTTTTATGTTTGGAGTTAGGGTTATCTGTTAGGGATAGTGTTTTTGCTTAGCGCACGGGCCCTGTCTTCACCGGGGGGGGGGGTTAGGGACTAGGATTGCCACTGGGAACCCGCTCTATCATGCACTAGTTATGGGCCCCCGGGTTTCTTGCAGGACACAGTGGCAGAGCCTCCTTTTACTCATGACATGGGAGAATTGTAGGCTTTCTAAACTCTGAGAAAGCAAGAAGTCTGAGAATTAGATTTAGGGGTAGGTTTATGGTAATGTTTAGGGATGAAGGTTAGTGTTAGGGTGCGTTCTTAAGGTCAGTGGTTAGGGTTAAAGGTTAGTGTTAGGTTTAACCGTTACAGTCAGGTTTATGGTTATGTTTTAGGGTTAGGGTTAAGGTTAAGGTTTAGCGTTTGGTACAGTGTTAGGCTTAAGTTTTAGCTTTAGGGTTAAAGATTAGGATTAGGGTTAGGGTTAAGGGCTAGTGTGAGGGTTAATGATAAGGATCAAGACTAAGGGCTAGGGTTTTTGTTAGTGTTAGGAATAAGTCTTCGTGTAGGCTTTAGGGTTAGCGTTAAGTGTTATGGTTAGGGTTAGGTTTAGGGTTCATGGTTAGTGTTATGTTTATGGGTTAGTGTTAGGGTTAGGGATTAGGTTTAGGGTAAGGTTTTAGAGTTCGTGTTCAGCGTTACGGTCGGAGCTTATGTTTACGGTTAGGGGTTAGTGTTAGTGTTAGGGCTGAGATTTAGCTTTTAGTTTAAGGGCACAGGACCTGTTTTATCTACGGTGAGAAGGGTGCTGTCGGAGTCTCCACGAAAGCACAAAATCGTTCCCTGATCCTTGGGAAAGGACCTACATGCAGGACTCAGGTGGAGCCTCATCTCACGCATAGTATAGCTGTATTGTAGGCTTGCTTCACTCTGAGAATGGAAGTAGTGTGAGAATCAGGGTTAGGGTTTGGGTTAGGGGTTTGGAGTTTGGGATTATGGTTCGAGTCAGGGTTAGGTCCTAGGGATTAGGAGTTAGGGTTAGTGTTAGGGATAGGGGTTAGTTGTTGGGTTTGGGTTAGGGTGCTAGGGTTAGGTTTAGGGTTGGGGTTAATATTAGGGTTAGCGTTTAGGGTTAAAGGATAGGATTATGGTTAAGGGTTTGGCTTAGGGTTAGGGTTAAGGGTTAGTGTTAAGGTTTAGGGTTAAGTTCAGGGTTACGTGTTAGGGTGAGGGTTAACAGTTAGGGTTATGGTTAGGGTCTTAGGGGTAGGGTTAGGGTTAGAGTTAGGGGTTAGGATTAAGGGTGAAGTGTTAGGGTTATTTTTAGGCATAGTTTTAAAGTTAGGGGCTAGGGTAATGTTTGGTTTGATGGTAGGTTTAAGGTTAGGGTTAGCAGTTTAGAATTCGCATTAGGGATTAGGTGTTATGGTTATGGCTTGGAGTTAGGGTTAGAATTCAGAGATAGGAGTTGTTCTCAGGGTAAGTGTTATGCATTAACGTTATGATAAGGGGTTAAATTTAGGGTTATGGTGAGATTTACATTTTAAGGTGAGCAATGGGATCAGGGTCAGGTGTTATGTTCAGGGTTATGGTTAGGGGTGAGGGGTAGGGTTTATGCTTACGACTCGGGCCCTGTCTGCACTAGGCAGGGGGGGAGGGGTTTGGGGTTGCGATTGTCGTCGGGAACCCACTCTAGTGTATGCTGAGTATGGGCACTGGGGTTTCCGGCAGGACACAGTGGTAGAGCCTCCTTTTATTCATGGCATGGGAGGATTGTAGGCTTTCTAACGCTGAGAAAGCAAGAAGTCTGATAATTAGATTTAGGGTTAGGATTACAGTTAGGGTTAGGAATGAGGTTAGTGCTAGGGTGAGGGATTAGGGCTAGGGATTATGGGTAGAGTAAAGGTTAAATGTTAGAGTTAGGTTTAACGGTTACAGTTAGGTTTAGGGTTACGTTTTAGGGTGAGGGTTATGGTTAGGGGTTAGGGTTTGGTACAGGGTTAGGGTTAAGTGTTAGGTTTAGGGTTAAAGATTAGAATTCGGATTAGGGTTGACGGTTAGTGTGAGTGTTAACGGTTAGGTTTGTGTTTAAGGGTTAGGGTTAGGGTTTAGGGCTAGTGTTAAGCGTTCGTGTTAGATTTAGGGTTAGAGTAAAGTGTTATGGTTAGGGTTATGGGTTAGCATTAGGGTTAAAGGTTAAGGGTTAGGTTTATTTTCAGGCACAGGGTTAGGATTAGGTGTTAGGGTTAGTGTTACCGTTAAGGTTTTTTGTAGGCTTAAGGTTAGGTTTAGCAGTTTAGAATTAGGGTTAGGGATTAGGTGTTATGGTTATGGTAAGGAGTTAGGGTTAGAATTATGGCATAGGGGTTGGTCTCAGGGTCAGTTTTATGCTTAAAGTTAGGGTAAGCGGTTAAAGTTAGTGTTACGGTGAGCTTTACGTGTTAAGGTGAGCAATAGGATCAGGGTTAGGTTTTATGTTCAGGGTTAGGGTTATGGGTGAGGGGTAGAGTTTATACTTAGGGTTAGGGTTAGGGTTAGGGTTTAGGCTTAAGGATCAAGGGTTAGGGTTAGGGTTAGTGTTAGGGCTGTTGGTAGGGTTAAATTTAGGGTTAGCAGCTTACAATTAGGTATTAGGTTTTACAGTTATGAATAAGAGTTAGGGTTAGAATTATGGGATAGGTGTTGTCCTCAGGGTAAGTATTATTCATTAACGTTAGGATAAGGGGTTAGGGTTAGGGTTATGGTGAGTTTTACATGTTAAGGTGAGCAATAGGATCAGGGTCAGATGTTATGATCAGGGTTATGGTTATGGGTTAGGGGCAGTGTTTATGCTTAGGGCACAGGCCCTGTCTTCACTAGGTGGGGGGGCTCGGAGGCTGGGATTGTCACCAGGAACCCACTCTATCGTATGCTGGGTATGGGCCTCTGGGTTTCATGCAGGGCACAGTGGCAGAGCCTCCTTTCATGCATGGCATGGGAGGATTGTAGGCTTTCTAAACTCTGAGAAAGCAAGAAGTCTCAGAATTAGATTTAGGGTTAGGATTACGGTTAGGGTTAGGGATGAAGTTTAGTGTTAGGGAGAGGGCTTAGTGTTAGGGATTAGGGTTTGGTACAGGGTTAGGGTTAAGTGTTCGGCTTAGGGGTAAAGATTAGGATTAGTGTTAGGTTTAAGGGTTAGCTGAGGGTTAACGGTTAGGGTTAAGGTGAAGGGTTAGGGTTAGGGTTTAGGGTTAGGATTAGGGGTTCGTGTTAGGTTTAGGGTTACACTTAAGTGTTAGGGTTTAGGTTCAGGTTTAGGGTTCATGGTTAAGGTTATGTTTAGGGGTTAGGTTTAGGGGTTAGGTTTGGTGTAAGGGTATAGTGTTAGTGAAGGGAGTTTGGGTCAGGGTTTCTGTTTAGGGTAGGGGTTAGTGTTAGGACTTAGATTTAGCGATTAGTTTAAGGTCAGAGGACCTGTTTAATCTATGGTGAGAAGGGTGTGGAATCGGTCGCTGAGACACCACAGCATTGTACCCTGGGCCTTGGGCTCAGACGTACATGCAGGAATCAGGGGGAGCCTGTTCTCATGCATGGCATGGTTGTATTGTAGGCTTGGTTAACTCTTAGAATGGAAGAAGTGTGAGAATTAGGGTTATGGTTAGGGTTAGGGATTTGGGTTTAGGAGAGAGTGTTCAAATGAGGGTTAGGGGTTAGGCATTAGGGGTTAGGGTTAGTGTTAGGGTTAGGGGTTGGGGTGAGGGTTGGGTTAGGGGCTAGGGTTAGGTTTAGGGTTGGGGTTAGTGTTAGCGTTCGAGTTAGGGATTAGAGTTAGGGTTAAGGGATAGGATTAGGGTTAAGAGTTTGGCTTAGGGTTCAGGTTAAGGGTTAGGGTTATGGTTAAAGATTAGTGTTAGTTTAAACAGTTACAGTTAGGTTTAGGGTTAAATTTTAGGGTGAGGGCTTTTTAAACTCTGAGAGAGGAAGACGTCTGAGATTAAGATTTAGGGATAGGATTATGGTTAGGATTAGGGATGACGATTAGTGTTAGGGTGAGGGCTTAGGGTTAAGGGTTAGGGATAGAGTTAGGGTTAAGGTTAGTGTTAGTTTTAACGGTTAAAGTTAGGTTTAGGGTTAAGGTTTATTGTCAGGGTTAAGGTCAGGGGTTAGGGTTTCGTACAGGGTAAGAGTTAAGTGTTAGGTTTAGGGTTAAAGATTAGCATTATGGTTAGTGTTAAAGGTTAGTGTGAGGGTAAAAGTTTAGGGTTAAGTTTAAGGGCTAGGGTTAGGGGTTAGTGTTAGGGTTAAGGGGTCTTGTTAGGTTTAGGGTTACAGTTAAGTGTTATGGTTAGTGTTAGGGGTTACGGTTAGGCTTAGGGTTCATGGTTAGTGTAACATTTAGGGGTTAGGGCTAGGGTTAAATGATAGTGTTAGAGTTAAGGCTTAGGCTTTGGGTAAAGGTTTAGGGATAGGTTTACGGGTTAGGGTTAGTGTCAGGGTTAAATGTTAGGGTGAGAGTTAACAGTTATGGTTAGGGTTATTGGTTAGGGGTTGTGTTTATGCTTAGGGCACGTGCCTTGTCTGCACTAGGCGGAGAGGTTAGGGGGCTAGCATATTCGCCGGGAAATCACTCTATCGTATGCTTATTGGCCCCTGGACACAGTGGCAGGGCCTCCTTTCACACATGGCATGGGAGGATTATAGGCTTTCTAAACTCTGAGAAAGAAAAAGTCTGAGAATTAGATTTAGGGTTAGGATTATGGTTAGAATTAGGGATGAAGTTTAGTGTTAAGGTGATGCCTTAGGGTTAGGGGTTAGGTTTAGGGTCAGAGTTAAAGGTCAGTGTTAGGTTTAACAGTTACAGTTAGGTTTAGCGTTAAGGTTTAGTGTTAGGGTTCAGTTTAGGGGATAGGTTTTGGTACAGGTTAAGGTTTAAGTGTTAAGTTTAGAGTTAAAGATTACAATTAGGGTTAGGTTTAAAGGTAAGTGTGAGGATTAACGGTTAGGGTTAAGCATGAGGGTTAGGGATTAGGTTTAGTGTTAAGGGTTTATGTTAGTTTAGGGTTAGAGTTAAGTGTTATGGTTAGGGTTAGGGGTTAGGGTTAGATATAGGGTGCATGGTTAGGGTTACGTTTAGGGGTTAGGGTTACGGGTTAGGTTTAGGGTGAGTGTTTGGTGTTAGTGTTGGGCATTAGGATAAGGGCTTAGGTTTAGGGTTAGCGTTTAGGTTTAGTGTTAGGGCTTAGATTTAGCGGTTAGTTTAAGGGCACAGGACCTGTTTAATCTATGGTGAGAAGGGTGCAGGATTGGTCCCCTTGACACCACACCATCGTACCTGGGCCTTGGGCCCAGACCTACATGCAGGACTCAGGCGGAGCCTCTTCTCACTCATGGCATGGCTCTATTGTAGGCTTGGTGAACTCTGAAAATGGAGGAAGTGTGAGAATTAGGGTTATGGTTATGGTTAATTGTTTGGGGTTAGGGGTTAGGGTTCGAGTGTGGTTCAGGGGTTAGAAATTAGGAGTTAGTGTTAGTGTTAGGGTTAGGGGTTAGGGGTTAGTGTTGGTTTAGGGGCTAGGGTTAGATTCAGAGTTAGGGTTAGTGTTAGGGTTAGGGTTAGGGATTATGGTTAGGGTTAGGAATTAGGGTTAGGGTTAGGCTTAAGGGATAGGATTAGGGTAAAGGGTTAAGGCTTAGGGTTAGCATTAGGGATTAGGGTTAGGGTTAAATGTTAGGGTTTTGGTCTGATTTAAGGGTTAGGGTGAGCGTTAACAGTTAGGGTTAAGGTTAATTGTTAGGATTGGGGGTTAGGCTTAAGGATTCGTATTAGGGTTAGGGTATAAGGGTGAGACTTAAGTCTTATGGTTAGGGACAGGGCTTTTGGTTAGGGATAAGGGTTAGGAGTTAGGGTTACTTTTAGGCATAGGGTAGGATTAGGGGTGAGGGTTAGGGTTAGGGTTAGTGTTAGGGTTGTTGGTAGTGTTAAGGTTAGGGTTAGCAGTTTAGAATTAGGGTTAGGGATTAGGTTTTATGGTTATGGCTAAGATTTAGGGTTAGAATTATGGGATAGGCGTTGTTCTCAGTGTAAGTGTTATGCATTAACTTTAGGAGATGCGGTTAAAGTTAGGGTTACAGTGTGGTCTACATGATAAGGTGAGCAGTAGGATCAGGGTTAGGTGTTACGTTCAAGGTTAGGGTTATATGTTAGGCGTACTTTTTATGCTTAGGGCACGGGCCCTGTCTGCACTAGGCGGGAGGATTAGGGGTCTAGGATTGTGGCCGAGAACTTTCTCTATCGTACACTGGGTATGGGTCCCTGGGTTTCATGCAGGACACAGTGGCAGAGCCTCTTTTCACGCATGGCATGGGAGGATTGTAGGCTTTCTAAACTCTGAGAAAGCAAGAAGTCTGAGAATTAGATTTAGGGATAGGATTATGGTTAGTGTTAAGGATAAAGTTTAGCATTAGGGTGAGGGCTTAGGGTTAGGGGTTAGAGTTACGGTCAGGGTTAAAGGTTAGTGTTAGGTTTAATGGTTACAGTTAGCTTTAGGGTCAAGTGTTAGGGTTAAGGTTAAGGTTAGGGGTTAGGTTTTGGTACAGGGTAAGGGTTAACTGTTAGGTTTAGGGTTAAAGATTACGATTAGGGTTAGGTTTAAGGGTTAGTGTGAGAGTTAACGGTTAGGGTTAAGGTTAAGTGTTAGGGTTAGTGGTTAAGT
Organism: Eulemur rufifrons; assembly: GCF_041146395.1. Lineage (NCBI taxonomy): Eukaryota > Metazoa > Chordata > Mammalia > Primates > Lemuridae > Eulemur > Eulemur rufifrons. The sequence continues at coordinate 455,427 of NW_027182897.1, read as the reverse complement.
TTAGGTTTAAGTGTTCGTGTTAGGTTTAGGGTTAGAGTTAAGTGTTATGGTTAGGGTTTGGGGTTAGGATTAGGTTTAGGGTTCATCGTTAGGGTTACGTTTAGGCATTAGGGTTATGGGTAAGGATTAGGGTAAGGGTTTAATGTTAGTGTTGGGCGTTAGGGTCAGGGCTTAAGTTTAGGGTTAAGGGTTAGTGTTAGAGTTAGCGTTAGGACTTAGATTTAGAGGTTATTTTAAGGGCACAGGACCTGTGTAATCTATGGTGAGAAGTGTGCAGAATGGGTCATCGCCACACCACACCATCGTACCCTAGGCCTTGGGCCCAGACCTACATGCAGGTCTCAGGCAGAGCCTCTTCTCACGCATGGCATGGTTTTATTGTAGGCTTGGCTAACTCTGAGAATGGAGGAAGTGTGAGAATTATGGTTATGATTAGGGTTAGGTGTTTGGGGTTAGGGGTTAGTGTTCGCGTGAGGGTTAGGTGTTAGGGATTAGGGGTTAGGGTTAATGTTAGCATTAGGGGTTAACGGTTAGGGTTGGGTTAGGGACTAGAGATCGATTTAGGGTTGGGGTTAGGGTTAGGGTTAGGGTTAGGGGTTAGGGTTAGGGTTAAGGGATAGGATTAGGGTTAAGGGTTAAGGCTTAGGGTTAGCATTAAGGGATAGGGTTAGGGTTAAGGGTTAGGGTTATGGTCCGAGTTAAGGGTTAGGGTGAGGGTTAACAGTTAGGGTTAGGGTTATAAGTTAGGGATAGTGTTAGGTTTAAGGTCTAGGGTTAGGGTTAGAGGTAGCTTTACTGCTAAGATTAGGTCTCGGCATTAAGGTAAGGGTTAGTGTTAGGGTTAAGGGTTAGGGTTAGGTTTAATTGTTAGGATTAGGATCAGAATTAAGGGTTAGGCTTAGGGTTAGGGGATAGGGTTAGGGTTTAGGGTAAACTTTTAAGGTTATGTTTAGGGATAAGGTTAGGGTTAGCGTTTAAGGTTAGGGTTAGTATTAGGGTTGTTTGTAGGGTTAAGGTAATGTTTAGTGGTTAGAATTAGGGTTAGGGATTAGGGGTTACTGTTATGGCTAGGAGTTAGGGTTAGAATTAAGTGATAGGGGTTGTTCTTAGCATAAGTGTTATGCATTAATGTTAGGATAAGTGGTTAAAGTTAGGTTTACGGTGAGGTTTATGTGTTAAGGTGAGCAATAGGATCAGGGTTAGAATTATGAGTGAGGGGTAGGGTTTTGCTTAGGGTATGGGCCCTGTCTGCCCTAGGAGTGGGATTGAGGGGGATGCGATTGTCACCAGAAACCCACTCTATCGTATGCAGGGTATGGGCCCATGGGTTTCTTGTAGGACACTCTGGCAGAGCCTGATTTCACGCATGGTAAAGGTTTGTAAGCTTTCAAATCTCTAAGAAAGTAAGAAGTCTGAGAATTAGATTTAAGGTTAGGATTATCGTTATGGTTAGGGATGAAGTTTAATCTTAGGGTGAGGGCTTCGGGTAAGGGGATACGGTTAGTTTTAGGGTTAAAAGTTACTGTTAGGTTTAACAGTTACAGTTAGACTTAGGGTTTAGGTTTAGGGTTAGGGTTAAGCTTAGGGGTTATGGTTTGGTACAGGGTTAGGGTTAAGTGTTAGGGTTAGGGTTAAAGATCATGACAAGGGTTAGAGTTAAGGGTTAGTTTGAGTGTTAACAGTAGGATTAAGGATAACTTTTAGGGTTAGGGGTTAGGATTAGTGTTAGGGCTGAGATTTAGCGGTTAGTTTAAGGGCACAGGACCTGTTTAATCTATGGTGAGAGTGGTGCACAGGGTCGCTGCGACACAACACCACCGTACGCTGGGCCTTGGGCCAAGACCTACATACAGGACTCAGGTGGAGCCTCTTCTCACGCATGACATGGCTGTATTGTAGGCTTGGTTAACTCTGAGAATGGAAGAAGTGTCAGAAATCGGGTTAGGGCTGGCTGTAGGTGTTTTTAACCCCTAACCCTAACATTAACCCCCTAATCCTAACCCTAACACTAACCCCAAGGTTAAATCTAACCTTAACCCCTACGACAACCCTAACCCTAACCCTAACCCCTCTCACTGTAGAATAAACAGGTCCTGTGCCCTTAAACTAACCACTAAATCTAAGCCCTAACATCAACCCTAACCTCTGACCCTAAACCTAAGCCCTGAGCCTAAAGCCCAACACTAACTCTAAACTCTTACCCTAAAGCTAATCCCTAACCCTAATGCTAACCTCTAAACGTAACCCTAACTGTGAACCCTAAACCTAACCCTAACCTCGAGCGCTAACCATAGCACTTAACTCTAACCCTAAACCTAACATGAACCCTTAATCCTAACACTAACCCTAACCCTAACTCTTAACTTTAACCTTGACTGTTAACCCTCACACTAACCTTTAAACCTAACCTTAATCGTAATCTTTAACCCTAAACCTAATATTTAACCCTAATCCTGTACCAAACCCTAAACCCTAACCTTAAACCTAACCATAAACCTTAACCCTGAACCTAACTGTAACGGTTAAAACTAAGAGTAACCTGTAACGCTACCCGTAACCCCTAACTCTAAGCCTTCACCCTAATACTAACCTTGATCCTTAACCCGAACCCTAACCCTAACCCTAAATCTAATTCTCAGTCTTCTTGCTTTCTTAGAGTTTAGAAAGCCTACAATCCTCCCATGCCATGCGTGAAAGGAGGCTCTTCCACTGTGTCCTGAATGAACCGCTGGGGCCCATAACCAGAGTACGATAGAGTGGGTTCCTGGTGACAATCCCAGCCCCCTAACCCCCCCCCCCCGCCTAATGCAGACAAGGCCCGTGCCCTAAGCATAAACTCTACACCTCACCCAAAACTCTAACCCTGAAAATAACATTTAACCCTGATTCTATTGCTCACCTTAGAATGTAAACCTCACTGTAACCTGAACTTTAACCTCTTATCCTAACGTTAATGCATAACACTTACCCTGAGATTAACCCCTATCCCATAATTCTAACCCTATCTCCTAGTCATAACTGTGACAACTAATCCCTAACCCTAATTCTAAACCACTAACACTAACTGTTACCCTACGTAGTTACTGTTACGGTAACCTACTGTTACCCTAACACTGAACCTAACCCTTACTCCTAACGCCAAAGCTATGGCTAAAAATAATGCTAACCCTTGACCCTTTACCCTAACTCCTAACCCTAACCCTAACCCTAACCCAACCTTAGCTCTTAACCCTAACCCTAAACCTTACCCTGACGCCTAGACCTAACACTAACACTAAACTAACACCTAACCCTAATCATAACCCCTAAAGCTAACCCTAACCCTGAACCCTAAACCTAACTCTAACACTTAATACTAACTATATCCCTAACCCCTAACCCCAACCCTAACCCTAACCGTTAACCCTCACCCTAACCCTTAAACCGGACCCTAACACTAAATCTTAACCCTAAAGCTACGCCCAACCCTTAACCATAATCCTATCCCTTAACCCTAAACCTAACCCCTAACCCTAAACCTAACACTAACCCCAATCCTAATTCTAACCATAGCCCTTAATACATCACTACGCCTAACCCCTAACCCTAACCCTAACCCCTAATGCTAACCCTAACACTGAACCCTAAACCTAACCCTATCCCTAACCCTTAAACATAACTCTATCCCTAACCAATAATCCTAAGCCTAATCTTTAACCCTCACCCTAGAGCTTAACTCAAACCGTAACCCTAAGCCTAAACCCCAACCCTAACACTTAACACAAACCCTAAGCCTAAACACTTAACGCCAATCCTATCCTTTAACCCTAACACTAACCCTGATGCCTAATCCTAACCCTAACACTAACCCCAACCATAAATCTAACCCTAGCCCCTAACGCAAAACTAACCCCTAACCCTAACACTAACCCTAAATCCTAGTCCCTAACCACTAAACCTCACTTGAACCCTAACCCCTAACACCAAACCCTTAACCCTAACCATAACCCTATTTCTCAAACTACTTCCATTCTCAGAGTTAACCAAGCCTAAAATACAACCATGCAATGCGTGAGTAGAGTTTCCGCATGAGTCCTGCAAGTAGGTCTGGGCCAAAGGCCCAGGATCCGATGGTGTAGTGTCGCATGGAAACATTCTGCACCCTTCTCACCATAGATTACACAGGTCCTGTACCCTTAAACTAACCGCCAAATCAAAGCCCAAACACTGACCCTAACCCCTAACCCTACCTAAGCCCTGACCCTAATGCCCAACACTAACACTAAACGCTTACCCTAAACCTAACCCCTAAATGTAACCTTAACCATGAACCCTAAACCTAACCCAAACCCCTAACCCTAACCATAACACTTAACTCTAACCCTAAACCTAACATGAACACTTAACCCTAACCCTAACCCATAAACCTAACACTTAACCTTAACCCTAACCGTTAACCCTCACACTAAACCTTAACCCTAACCCTAATCCTAATCTTTGAGCCTAAACCTAGCACTTAACCCTTACCCTGTACCAAAACCTAACCCCTAATCTTAACCCTAAGCTTAAACCTTAAAGCTTAACCCTAAACCTAACTGTAACTGTTAAACCTAACACTAACCTTTAACCCTGACCCTAACTGAAACCCCTAACCCTAAGCCCTCACCATAACAGTAACCTATATTGCTAACCCTAACCCTAATCCTAGCCCTAAATTTAATTCTCAGACTTCTTGCTTTCTCAGAGTTTACAAAGCCTACAATCCTCCCATGCCATGTGTAGAAGGAGGCTTGGCCACTGTGTCCGGCATGAAACCAAGGGGCCCATACCCAGTGTATGATAGAGTGGCTTCCGGCATCTATCCCAGCCCTCTAAGCCCCCTCCTAGAGCAGAGAGGGCTCGTGATATAAGCATAAACACTACCCCTCACCCATAACCCTAACCCTGAACATCACAGCTCACCCTGATACTATTGCTCACCTTAACACATCAACCTCACCATAACTCTAACTTGAACCTGTTATCCTAACGTTAATGCATAAGACTTACCCTAAGAACAACCCCTATCCCTTAATTCTAACCCTAACTCCTAGCCACAATTGTAACACCTAATCCCTAAGGCTAATTCAAAACTGCTAAACATTACCTTATCCCTACAAACTAACCCTAACCCTAACCGCTAACCCTAACCGTACACCTAAAAATAACCGTAACACTTGACACTTAACCCTAACCCTTAACCCTGATCCTAATCCTAACAATTAAACCTAACCCTAACTCTTAAGCCTAACACTAACACGTACCCTAATGCCTAGACCTAACCCTAAGAGTAAACGTAACCCCTAACCCTAACCCTAATCCCTAATGCTAACCCTAACACTGAACCCTAATCCTAAGCCTTAAACCTAACTCTATCCTTAACCCATAACCCTAGCCCTAACCGTTAACCCCACACTAACCCTTAACTCGAACTGTAACCCTAACCCTTAAAACTAAACCTAACACTTAACGCTAACCCTAAGCCTTAACGCTTAACCCTTATCCTATCCGTTAACCCTAACTCTAACCCATAACGCTAACCCTAACCCCACTCTAAATCTAACCCTAGCCCCTAACCCAACCCTAACCCCTAAGCCCTAACCCTATCACTAAACCCAACACCTACTCCCTAACCCCTAATCCTCACTCGAAGCTTAAGCCCTAACCCTAAGCCCTCTCCCTGACTAATCTTCATCCCTAACCCTAACCATAATCCTAACCCTAAATCTAATTCTCAGACTTCTTGCTATCTCAGAGTTTTAAAAGCCTACAATTCTCCAAAGCCATGCGTGAAAGCTGGCTCTGCCACAGTGTCCTGCATGAAACCCAGGAGCCCATACTCTGTGCACAATAGAGTGGGTTCCCGGGGAGAATCACAGCCCCCTAACTCCCCCTGCTAGTGCTGACAGGGCCCATGCCCTAAGCAAAAACCCTGCACCTCACCCATAACCCTAACCCTGAACATAACACCTAACCCTGATGTTATTGTTCACCTTAACACGTAAACCTCACTGTAACCCTAACTTTAACCCCTATCCTAATGTTATTGCATAACACTTACCCTAAGAACAAACCCTATCCCTTAATTCTAAGCCTAACTCCTAGCATAACTGTAACACTTAATCCCTAACCTTAATTCTAAACTGCTAAACATTACCTTCACCCTACAAACAACCCTAACACTAACCCTAACTCTAACCGCTAACCCTAACCCTAACCATTACCCTGATCATAATCCTAACAATTAAACCTAACCCTAATTCTTAACCCTAACACGAACCATTACCATAATGCCTAGACCTAACCCTAACTGTAACCCTAACCCCTAACCCTAACCCTAACCGCTAATGCTAACCCTAACCCCGAACCCTAAACCTAACCCTAACCCTATCCCTTAAACCTATTACTATCCCTAAACCATTACTCTAATCGCAACTGTTAACCCTCACTCTCACCCTTAACTTGGACCGAAACCCTAACCCTTAACCCTAACCTTAACTCTTACTGCTAATCTTAAGCCTTCACCCTTTACCTTAATCCTATCTTGTAAGCCTAACCCTAACGCTGACCCCTAACCCACCTGAACATTAACCCTAAACCTAAATCTAACGCTAGCCCCTTACAAAAACCTAACACCTAACCCCTGACACACTATTCCTAACTTCTAATTGCTAACCACTAAACTTCACTCAAACCCAAACCTCTAACCCCAAACACATAACCCTAACCATAACCCTAATTCTCACACTTCCTTCGTTCTCAGAGTTGACCAAGCCTACAATAGAGCCATGCCACGAGTGAGAAGAGGCTCTGCCTGAGTCCTGCATGTAGGTCTGGGCCCAAGGCCCAAGTACGATGGTGTGGTGTTGAGGCGACCCAGTCTGCACCCTTCCCACCATAGATTAAACAGAGCATGTGCCCTTAAACTAACCACTAAATCTAAGCCCTAACACTAAACCTAAATCCTAACCCTAAACCTCGGCCCTTATCCTAACGCCCAACAGTAACACTAAACACTCGCCCTAAACTTAACCCGTAACCCGAACCCCTAAATGTAACCCTAACCATGAACCCTAAACCTAACCCTAACCTCTAGCCATAACCATAACACTTAACTCTAAACCTAAATGTTACACGAAGCCTTATTCCTAACCCTAAGCCCAACCCTAACCCTTAATCTTGAACCTTACCATTAACCCTCACACTAACCCTTAACCCTAACCCTAATCCTAATCTTTAACCATAAAGCTAACACTGAAGCCTAACCCTGTGCCAAACGATAAAACCAAACCTTAACCCTAATCCTGAAACTTAACCATAAACGTAACTGTAACTGTTAAAAATAACACAAACCTTAAACCCTAACCCCTAACCCTAAGAGCCCACCCTAACACTAATCTTCCTCGCTAAACATTACCATAATCCTACCCCTAAATCTAATTGTCAGACGTCTTGCTTTCTCAGAGTTTAGAAAGCCTAAAATCCTCCCATGCCATGAGTAAAAGGGGGCTCTACCACTGTGTCCTGCATGAAACCCAGGAGCCCATATCCAGCGTACGATAGAGTGGGTTCCCGGGGACAATCCCATCCCCCTAACCCCAGCCCCCCGCCAAGTGCAGACAGGGCCTGTACGCTAAGTATAAACACTACCCCTAACAGATAACCCTCACCCTGAATATAACACCTGACCCTGATCCTATTGCTCACCTTAAAACATAAACCTCCCCGTAACCCTAACTTATCCCCTTATCTTAACCTTAATGCATAACACCCTGAGAAGAAGCCCCATCCCATAATTCTAATCCTAATCCCCAGCCATAACCATAAGACCTCATCCCTAATTCTAAAATGCCAACCCTAAACTTCACCCTAAAAACAACCCTAACCCTAACCCTAACCTCTAACCCTAAGCCCTCACTCTATCACTAATCTTCATCCCTAAACCGTACCGTAATCCTAACCCGAAATCTAATTCTCAGACTTCTTGCTTTCTCAGAGTTTTGAAAGCCTACAATCCTACTAAGCCATGCATGAAAGCCCGCTCTGCCACAGTGTCCTGCAAGAAACCCAGAGGCCCATACACAGCGTACGATAGAGTGGGTTCCCAGCGACCACAACCGACCCCTAACTTCGATTCCTAGGGCATACAGGGCCCATGCCCTAAGCATAAACACTACCCCTCACCCATAACCGTAACCCAGAACATAACACCTAACCCTGATCCTACTGCTCACCTTAACACGTAAACCTCACCGTAACCCTAATTTTAACCCCATATCGTAACGTTAATGCATGACACCCTGAGAACAAGCCCTATACTGTAATTCTAACCCTAACTCCTAGCCATAACCATAACACCTAATCTCTAATTCTGAAACACCAACCCTAACCTTAACCCTACCAACAACACTAACACTAACCTTAACCCCTTACCCTAACCCTACGCCTAAAAATAACCGTAACCGTTGATCCTTAGTCATAACCCCTAACCTTAACCCTAACCCTTAACCCTAATCCCAATCCTAACCATTAAACATAACCCCAACTCTTAACCCTAACTCTAACCTTTACCTTAATGCCTAGAGTTCTAACCCCAACACTGACCTACAGTTAGAAGTAACACAAACCCATAATGCTAACCTTAAACCTGAACAATAAACCTAATCCTTAACCATAACATCCTAACCCTAACTCTAACCCTTAACCCTGACCCTAACCCTAAACCTTAACCCTAACCCTGAACCCTAACCCTAAGCCTACCCTTAACCCTAACCCTATCCATTAACCCTAACCGCTAACGATAACACTAACCCCAACCCTAAACCTACCCCTGGCCCCCTAACCCAGAATTAACACCGAACCCGTAACACTAACTCTACCCCTAACCACTAGCACCTAACCATGACTCGAAACCTAACCCCTAACACGAAACCCCTAACCCCAACCCTAACCTTAATTCTCACACTACTTCCATTCCCGAGTGAAGCAAGCCTACAATACAGCAATGCCATGTGTGAGATGAGGCTCCGCCTGAGTCCTGCATGTAGGTCTTGTCCCAGGGCCCAGGGAATGATGTTGGGCTTTCGTGGTGACTCCGACCGCACCCCTCTCACCGTAGATTAACCAGGTCCTGTGCCCTTAAACTGACCGCTAAATCTAAGCCCTACCACCAACCCTAACCCCTGACCCTGAACCTAAGCCCCGAGCCTAAAGCCCAACACTAACTCTAAACACTTACCCTAAACCTAATCCCTAACCCTAATGCTAACCCCTAAACGTAACTCTAACCACGAACAGTAAACCTAACCCTAACCTCTAACACAAACCCTAACACATAACTCTAACCCTAAAACTAACCCTAACCCTTAACCCTAAACCTAAAACCTAACCCTAACCCTTAACCTTAATCTTAACCGTTAACTCTCATGCTAACCTTTAATCCTAACTCTAATCCTAATCTTCAAACCTAAACCTAACACAACCCTAACCCTGTACCAAAACCTAACCCCTCATCTTAACCCTATCCGCAAACCTCAACCCCAAAATGAACTGTAACCGTTAAACCTAACAGTAACCTTAAACCGTAACCCTAATCTGTAACCCTATCCCCTCACCATAACACTACACTTCATCCTGAACCCTAACCATAATCCTAACCCTAAATCTAATTCTCAGACTTCTTGCTTTCTTAGAGTTTAGAAAGCCTGCAATCCTCCCGTGCCATGTGTGAAAGGAGGCTCTACCACTGTGTCCTGCATGAAATCCACGGGCCCATACCCAGAGTCCGATACAGTGGGTTCCCGGTGACAATCCCAGCCCCCTAACCTCCCCCCAGCTTAATGCCGACAGGGCCCGTGCGCTAAGCATAAATGATACCTTTAACAGATAACCCTAACCCTGAACATGGCACCTAACCCTGTTCCTATTTCTCCCCTTAACACGTAAACCTCACCGTGAGCCTAACTTTAACCTCTTAACGTAACGTTAATGCATAACCCATTCCCTGAGAACATCCCCTATCCCATAATTCTAACCCTATCTCCTAGTCATAACTGTAACACCTAATCCCTAACCCTAATTCTCCACCGCTAAGCCTAACCGTAACGCTGCCTACAACCCTAACACTGAGGGGAACCCTTAGTTCTAACCCCAACGCTATGCCTAACAAAAGCCCTAACCCTTCACCCTTCACCCTAACCCCTAAGCATTACCCTAAGCTTTAACCGTAATCCTAATCCTAACCATTAAACCTAACCCTAGCTCTTAAAGCTAACCCTAAACCTTACCCTCACGACAAGACCTAACCCTGACACTAACCTAACACCTAACCCTAACCATAACCCCTAAAGCTAACCCTAACCCTGAACCCTAAACCTAACCCTAACACTGAACCTTCACTATATCCCTAACCCCTAAGCCTAATCCTAACTGTTAACCCTCACCCAAACACTTAAACTGGACCATAACACTAAACATTAACACTAAAACTAAACTTTAACCCTAACCATAAGCCCAACACTTAACCCTAATCCTATCCCTTAACCCTAAGCCGAACCCTAAGCCCTAACCCTAAACCTAACCCTAACCCCAACCCTAACCCTTAATCTTGACCCTTACCATTAACCCTCACACTAACCCTAAGCCTAATCTTTAACCATAAAGCTAACACTGAAGCCTAACCCTGTGCCAAACGCTAAACCCAAACCTTAACCCTAACCCTGAAACTTAACCATAAACCTAACTGTAACTGTTACACCTAACACTAACCTCTAACCCTAACCCCTAACCCTAAGACCCCAACTTAACACTAACCCTAACCCTAAACATTATCATAATCCTACCCCTAAATCTAATTCTCGGACTTCTTGCTTTCTTAGAGTTTAGAAAGCCTAAAATCCTCCCATGCCATGAGTAAAAGGGGGCTCTGCAGCTCTCTCTTGCATGAAACCAGGAGCCCATACCTAGCGTATGATAGAGTGGGTTCCCGGGGACAATCCCATCCCCCTAACCCCAGCCCCCCGCCCAGTGCAGACAGGGCCTGTACGCTAAGTATAAACACTACCCCTAACAGATAACCCTCACACTGAACATAGCACCTGACCCTGATCCTATTGCTCACCTTAAAACATAAACCTCCCCGTAACCCTAACTTATCCCCTTATCTTAACCTTAATGCATAACACCCTGAGAAGAAGCCCTATCCCATAATTCTAATCCTAACCCCTAGCCATAACCGTAACACCTCATCCCTAATTCTAAAATGCCAACCCTAACCTTCACCCTGCCAACAACCCTAACCCTAACACTAACCCCTAACCCTAAGCCCTCACCCTATCACTAATCTTCATCCCTAAACCGTACCGTAATCCTAACCCTAAATCTAATTCTCAGACTTGCTTTCTCAGAGTTTTGAAAGCCTACAATCCTACTAAGCCATGCATGAAAGCCCGCTCTGCCACAGTGTCCTGCATGAAACCCAGAGGCCCATACACTGCGTACGATAGAGTGGGCTCCCAGCGACCATCACAGACCCCTAACTTCGCCTCCTAGTGCATACAGGGCCCGTGCCCTAAGCATAAACCCTACCCCACACCCATAACCCTAACCCAGAACATAACACCTAACCCTGATCCTACTGCTCACCTTAACACGTAAACATCACCCTAACCCTAACTTAACCCTTTATCTTAACGATAATGCATGACACCCTGAGAACAAGCCCTATAACGTAATTCTAACCCTAACTCCTAGCCGTAACCATAACACCTAATCCCTAATTCTGAAACGCCAACCCTAACCTTAACCCTACCAACAACACTAACACTAACCCTAAAACCCTTACCCTAACCCTACGCCTAAAAATAACCCTAACCATTGATCCTTAGTCATAACCCTTAAAGCTTAACCCTAACCCTTAACGCTAATCCCAATCCTAACCATTAAACATAACCCTACTTAACCCTAACCCTAACCTATACGCTAATGCCTAGAGATCTAACCCCAACACTGACCTACAGTTAACACTAACCCTAACCCCTAATCCTAACCTTAAACCTGAACCATAAACCTAACCCTTAACCCTAACCCTATTCCTAACCCTCTAACTCTAACCCTAACTGTTAAGCCTCACCCTAACCCTTAACCCTGACTCTAACCCTAAACCTTAACCCTAACCCTGAACCCTAACCCTAAGCCTAACCCTTAACCCTAACCCTATCCCTTAACCCTAACCCCTAACCCTAACGCTAACCCCAACCCTAAACCTAACCCTGGCCGCCAACCCAGACTTAACACCTAACCCCTAACACTAACTCTAAACCTAACCACTAATCCCTAGCACCTGACCCTGACTCGAAACCTAACCCCTAACTCGAAACCCCTAAGCCCAAACCTAACCCTAATTCTCACACTACTTCCATTCCCAGAGTGAAGCAAGCCTACAATACAGCCATGCCATGTGTGAGATGAGGCTCTGCCTGAGTCCTGCATGTAGGTTTTGTCCCAAGGCCCAGGGAATGATGTTGTGCTTTTGTGGTGACTCCGACCACACCCCTCTCACCGTAGATTAACCAGGTCCTGTGCCCTTAAACTGACCGCTAAATCTAAGCCCTACCACCAACCCTAACCCCTGACCCTGAACCTAAGCCCCGAGCCTAAAGCCCAACACTAACTCTAAACACTTACCCTAAACCTAATCCCTAACCCTAATGCTAACCCCTAAACGTAACTCTAACCACGAACAGTAAACCTAACCCTAACCTCTAACACAAACCCTAACACATAACTCTAACCCTAAAACTAACCCTAACCCTTAACCCTAAACCTAAAACCTAACCCTAACCCTTAACCTTAATCTTAACCGTTAACTCTCATGCTAACCTTTAATCCTAACCTTAATCCTAATCTTCAACCCTAAACCGAACACAACCCTAACCCTGTACCAAACCCTGACCCCTCATCTTAACCCTATCCGCAAACCTCAACCCCAAAGCGAACTATAACCATTAAACCTAACAGTAACCTTAAACCGTAACCCTAATCTGTAACCCTATCCCCTCACCATAACACTACACTTCATCCTGAACCCTAACCATAATCCTAACCCTAAATCTAATTCTCAGACTTCTTGCTTTCTTAGAGTTTAGAAAGCCTGCAATCCTCCCGTGCCATGTGTGAAAGGAGGCTCTACCACTGTGTCCTGCATGAAATCCACGGGCGCATACCCAGAGTCCGATACAGTGGGTTCCCGGTGACAATCCCAGCCCCCTAACCTCCCCCCAGCCTAATGCCGACAGGGCCCGTGCGCTAAGCATAAATGATACCTTTAACAGATAACCCTAACCCTGAACATGGCACCTAACCCTGTTCCTATTTCTCCCCTTAACACGTAAACCTCACCGTGAGCCTAACTTTAACCTCTTAACGTAACGTTAAAGCATAACCCCTTCCCTGAGAACATCCCCTATCCCATAATTCTAACCCTATCTCCTAGTCATAACTGTAACACCTAATCCCTAACCCTAATTCTCCACCGCTAAGCCTAACCGTAACGCTGCCTACAACCCTAACACTGACAGGAACCCTTAGTTCTAACCCCAACGCTATGCCTAACAAAAGCCCTAACCCTTCACCCTTCACCCTAACCCCTGAGCATTACCCTAACCTTTAACCGTAATCCTAATCCTAACCATTAAACCTAACCCTAGCTCTTAAAGCTAACCCTAAACCTTACCCTCACGACTAGACCTAACCCTGACACTAACCTAACACCTAACACTAACCATAACCCCTAAAGCTAACCCTAACCCTGAACCCTAAACCTAACCCTAACACTGAACCTTCACTATATCCCTAACCCCTAAGCCTAATCCTAACTGTTAACCCTGACCCTAACACTTAAACTGGACCATAACACTAAACATTAACCCTAACACTAAACTTTAACCCTAACCATAAGCCCAACACTTAACCCTAATCCTATCCCCTAACCCTAAGCCCTAACCCTAAACCTAACCCTAACCCCAACCCTAACCCTTAATCTTGACCCTTACCATTAACCCTCACACTAACCCTAATCCTAATCTTTAACCATAAAGCTAACACTGAAGCCTAACCCTGTGCCAAACGCTAAACCCAAACCTTAACCCTAACCCTGAAACTTAACCATAAACCTAACTGTAACTGTTACACCTAACACTAACCTCTAACCCTAACCCCTAACCCTAAGACCCCACCTTAACACTAACCCTAACCCTAAACATTATCATAATCCTACCCCTAAATCTAATTCTCGGACTTCTTGCTTTCTTAGAGTTTAGAAAGCCTAAAATCCTCCCATGCCATGAGTAAAAGGGGGCTCTGCAGCTCTCTCTTGCATGAAACCAGGAGCCCATACCTAGCGTATGATAGAGTGGGTTCCCGGGGACAATCCCATCCCCCTAACCCCAGCCCCCCGCCCAGTGCAGACAGGGCCTGTACGCTAAGTATAAACACTACCCCTAACAGGTAACTCTCACCCTGAACATAGCACCTGACCCTGATCCTATTGCTCACCTTAAAACATAAACCTCCCCGTAACCCTAACTTATCCCCTTATCTTAACCTTAATGCATAACACCCTGAGAAGAAGCCCTATCCCATAATTCTAATCCTAACCCCTAGCCATAACCGTAACACCTCATCCCTAATTCTAAAATGCCAACCCTAACCTTCACCCTACCAACAACCCTAACCCTAACCCTAACCCCTAACCCTAAGCCCTCACCCTATCGCTAATCTTCATCCCTAAACCGTACCGTAATCCTAACCCTAAATCTAATTCTCAGACTTGCTTTCTCAGAGTTTTGAAAGCCTACAATCCTACTAAGCCATGCATGAAAGCCCGCTCTGCCACAGTGTCCTGCATGAAACCCAGAGGCCCATACACTGCGTACGATAGAGTGGGCTCCCAGCGACCATCACAGACCCCTAACTTCGCCTCCTAGTGCATACAGGGCCCGTGCCCTAAGCATAAACCCTACCCCACACCCATAACCCTAACCCAGAACATAACACCTAACCCTGATCCTACTGCTCACCTTAGCACGTAAACATCACCCTAACCCTATCTTAACCGTTTATCTTAACGATAATGCATGACACCCTGAGAACAAGCCCTATAACGTAATTCTAACCCTAACTCGTAGCCATAACCATAACACCTAATCCCTAATTCTGAAACGCCAACCCTAACCTTAACCCTACCAACAACACTAACACTAACCCTAAAACCCTTACCCTAACCCTACGCCTAAAAATAACCCTAACCATTGATCCTTAGTCATAACCCTTAAAGCTTAACCCTAACCCTTAACGCTAATCCCAATCCTAACCATTAAACATAACCCTACTTAACCCTAACCCTAACCTATACGCTAATGCCTAGAGATCTAACCCCAACACTGACCTACAGTTAACACTAACCCTAACCCCTAATCCTAACCTTAAACCTGAACCATAAACCTAACCCTTAACCCTAACCCTATTCCTAACCCTCTAACTCTAACCCTAACTGTTAAGCCTCACCCTAACCCTTAACCCTGACTCTAACCCTAAACCTTAACCCTAACCCTGAACCCTAACCCTAAGCCTAACCCTTAACCCTAACCCTATCCCTTAACCCTAACCCCTAACCCTAACGCTAACCCCAACCCTAAACCTAACCCTGGCCGCCAATCCAGACTTAACACCTAACCCCTAACACTAACTCTAAACCTAACCACTAATCCCTAGCACCTGACCCTGACTCGAAACCTAACCCCTAACTCGAAACCCCTAAGCCCAAACCTAACCCTAATTCTCACACTACTTCCATTCCCAGAGTGAAGCAAGCCTACAATACAGCCATGCCATGTGTGAGATGAGGCTCTGCCTGAGTCCTGCATGTAGGTTTTGTCCCAAGGCCCAGGGAATGATGTTGTGCTTTTGGGGTGACTCCGACCACACCCCTCTCACCGTAGATTAACCAGGTCCTGTGCCCTTAAACTGACCGCTAAATCTAAGCCCTACCACCAACCCTAACCGCTGACCCTGAACCTAAGCCCCGAGCCTAAAGCCCAACACTAACTCTAAACACTTACCCTAAACCTAATCCCTAACCCTAATGCTAACCCCTAAACGTAACTCTAACCACGAACAGTAAACCTAACCCTAACCTCTAACACAAACCCTAACACATAACTCTAACCCTAAAACTAACCCTAACCCTTAACCCTAAACCTAAAACCTAACCCTAACCCTTAACCTTAATCTTAACCGTTAACTCTCATGCTAACCTTTAATCCTAACCCTAATCCTAATCTTCAACCCTAAACCGAACACAACCCTAACCCTGTACCAAACCCTGACCCCTCATCTTAACCCTATCCGCAAACCTCAACCCCAAAGCGAACTATAACCATTAAACCTAACAGTAACCTTAAACCGTAACCCTAATCTGTAACCCTATCCCCTCACCATAACACTACACTTCATCCTGAACCCTAACCATAATCCTAACCCTAAATCTAATTCTCAGACTTCTTGCTTTCTTAGAGTTTAGAAAGCCTGCAATCCTCCCGTGCCATGTGTGAAAGGAGGCTCTACCACTGTGTCCTGCATGAAATCCACGGGCGCATACCCAGAGTCCGATACAGTGGGTTCCCGGTGACAATCCCAGCCCCCTAACCTCCCCCCAGCCTAATGCCGACAGGGCCCGTGCGCTAAGCATAAATGATACCTTTAACAGATAACCCTAACCCTGAACATGGCACCTAACCCTGTTCCTATTTCTCCCCTTAACACGTAAACCTCACCGTGAGCCTAACTTTAACCTCTTAACGTAACGTTAATGCATAACCCCTTCCCTGAGAACATCCCCTATCCCATAATTCTAACCCTATCTCCTAGTCATAACTGTAACACCTAATCCCTAACCCTAATTCTCCACCGCTAAGCCTAACCGTAACGCTGCCTACAACCCTAACACTGACAGGAACCCTTAGTTCTAACCCCAACGCTATGCCTAACAAAAGCCCTAACCCTTCACCCTTCACCCTAACCCCTGAGCATTACCCTAACCTTTAACTGTAATCCTAATCCTAACCATTAAACCTAACCCTAGCTCTTAAAGCTAACCCTAAACCTTACCCTCACGACTAGACCTAACCCTGACACTAACCTAACACCTAACACTAACCATAACCCCTAAAGCTAACCCTAACCCTGAACCCTAAACCTAACCCTAACACTGAACCTTCACTATATCCCTAACCCCTAAGCCTAATCCTAACTGTTAACCCTGACCCTAACACTTAAACTGGACCATAACACTAAACATTAACCCTAACACTAAACTTTAACCCTAACCATAAGCCCAACACTTAACCCTAATCCTATCCCCTAACCCTAAGCCCTAACCCTAAACCTAACCCTAACCCCAACCCTAACCCTTAATCTTGACCCTTACCATTAACCCTCACACTAACCCTAATCCTAATCTTTAACCATAAAGCTAACACTGAAGCCTAACCCTGTGCCAAACGCTAAACCCAAACCTTAACCCTAACCCTGAAACTTAACCATAAACCTAACTGTAACTGTTACACCTAACACTAACCTCTAACCCTAACCCCTAACCCTAAGACCCCACCTTAACACTAACCCTAACCCTAAACATTATCATAATCCTACCCCTAAATCTAATTCTCGGACTTCTTGCTTTCTTAGAGTTTAGAAAGCCTAAAATCCTCCCATGCCATGAGTAAAAGGGGGCTCTGCAGCTCTCTCTTGCATGAAACCAGGAGCCCATACCTAGCGTATGATAGAGTGGGTTCCCGGGGACAATCCCATCCCCCTAACCCCAGCCCCCCGCCCAGTGCAGACAGGGCCTGTACGCTAAGTATAAACACTACCCCTAACAGGTAACTCTCACCCTGAACATAGCACCTGACCCTGATCCTATTGCTCACCTTAAAACATAAACCTCCCCGTAACCCTAACTTATCCCCTTATCTTAACCTTAATGCATAACACCCTGAGAAGAAGCCCTATCCCATAATTCTAATCCTAACCCCTAGCCATAACCGTAACACCTCATCCCTAATTCTAAAATGCCAACCCTAACCTTCACCCTACCAACAACCCTAACCCTAACCCTAACCCCTAACCCTAAGCCCTCACCCTATCGCTAATCTTCATCCCTAAACCGTACCGTAATCCTAACCCTAAATCTAATTCTCAGACTTGCTTTCTCAGAGTTTTGAAAGCCTACAATCCTACTAAGCCATGCATGAAAGCCCGCTCTGCCACAGTGTCCTGCATGAAACCCAGAGGCCCATACACTGCGTACGATAGAGTGGGCTCCCAGCGACCATCACAGACCCCTAACTTCGCCTCCTAGTGCATACAGGGCCCGTGCCCTAAGCATAAACCCTACCCCACACCCATAACCCTAACCCAGAACATAACACCTAACCCTGATCCTACTGCTCACCTTAACACGTAAACCTCACCCTAACCCTAACTTAACCCTTTATCTTAACGATAATGCATGACACCCTGAGAACAAGCCCTATAACGTAATTCTAACCCTAACTCCTAGCCATAACCGTAACACCTAATCCCTAATTCTGAAACGCCAACCCTAACCTTAACCCTACCGACAACACTAACACTAACCCTAAAACCCTTACCCTAACCCTACGCCTAAAAATAACCCTAACCATTGATCCTTAGTCATAACCCTTAAAGCTTAACCCTAACCCTTAACGCTAATCCCAATCCTAACCATTAAACATAACCCTACTTAACCCTAACCCTAACCTATACGCTAATGCCTAGAGATCTAACCCCAACACTGACCTACAGTTAACACTAACCCTAACCCCTAATCCTAACCTTAAACCTGAACCATAAACCTAACCCTTAACCCTAACCCTATTCCTAACCCTCTAACTCTAACCCTAACTGTTAAGCCTCACCCTAACCCTTAACCCTGACTCTAACCCTAAACCTTAACCCTAACCCTGAACCCTAACCCTAAGCCTAACCCTTAACCCTAACCCTATCCCTTAACCCTAACCCCTAACCCTAACGCTAACCCCAACCCTAAACCTAACCCTGGCCGCCAACCCAGACTTAACACCTAACCCCTAACACTAACTCTAAACCTAACCACTAATCCCTAGCACCTGACCCTGACTCGAAACCTAACCCCTAACTCGAAACCCCTAACCCCAAACCTAACCCTAATTCTCACACTACTTCCATTCCCAGAGTGAAGCAAGCCTACAATACAGCCATGCCATGTGTGAGATGAGGCTCTGCCTGAGTCCTGCATGTAGGTTTTGTCCCAAGGCCCAGGGAATGATGTTGTGCTTTTGGGGTGACTCCGACCACACCCCTCTCACCGTAGATTAACCAGGTCCTGTGCCCTTAAACTGACCGCTAAATCTAAGCCCTACCACCAACCCTAACCGCTGACCCTGAACCTAAGCCCCGAGCCTAAAGCCCAACACTAACTCTAAACACTTACCCTAAACCTAATCCCTAACCCTAATGCTAACCCCTAAACGTAACTCTAACCACGAACAGTAAACCTAACCCTAACCTCTAACACAAACCCTAACACATAACTCTAACCCTAAAACTAACCCTAACCCTTAACCCTAAACCTAAAACCTAACCCTAACCCTTAACCTTAATCTTAACCGTTAACTCTCATGCTAACCTTTAATCCTAACCCTAATCCTAATCTTCAACCCTAAACCGAACACAACCCTAACCCTGTACCAAACCCTGACCCCTCATCTTAACCCTATCCGCAAACCTCAACCCCAAAGCGAACTATAACCATTAAACCTAACAGTAACCTTAAACCGTAACCCTAATCTGTAACCCTATCCCCTCACCATAACACTACACTTCATCCTGAACCCTAACCATAATCCTAACCCTAAATCTAATTCTCAGACTTCTTGCTTTCTTAGAGTTTAGAAAGCCTGCAATCCTCCCGTGCCATGTGTGAAAGGAGGCTCTACCACTGTGTCCTGCATGAAATCCACGGGCGCATACCCAGAGTCCGATACAGTGGGTTCCCGGTGACAATCCCAGCCCCCTAACCTCCCCCCAGCCTAATGCCGACAGGGCCCGTGCGCTAAGCATAAATGATACCTTTAACAGATAACCCTAACCCTGAACATGGCACCTAACCCTGTTCCTATTTCTCCCCTTAACACGTAAACCTCACCGTGAGCCTAACTTTAACCTCTTAACGTAACGTTAATGCATAACCCATTCCCTGAGAACATCCCCTATCCCATAATTCTAACCCTATCTCCTAGTCATCACTGTAACACCTAATCCCTAACCCTAATTCTCCACCGCTAAGCC
>NW_027182897.1:397500-430000 GCF_041146395.1 Eulemur rufifrons | reverse complement strand
TAAACCCTAAACATACCCGTAACCCTTAACACTAACCCTATCCGTGAACCTTAACCCTGACCTTAACCATTACCCGCACCCAGGCATTTAACCCTGACCCTACCCCTAGTCCTTAATGATAACCCTAACACTGAACCCTAACCCTAAGGCCAACACATATCCCTAATCCTATCCCTTAACCCTAACCCTAACCCTAATGCTACCCCCTAAACGTAACCCTAACCGTTACCAGTAAACCTAACCCTAACCTCTAACACAAACCATAGCACATAACTCTAACCCTAAAACTAACCCTAACTCTAACTCTAAACCCTAACTCTTAACCTTAACCCTAAGCGTTAACTCTCACGCTAACCTTTAATCCTAACCCTAATCCTAATCCTCAACCCTAAACCTAACACTTAACCCTAACCCTGTACCAAACCCTAACCCCTCATCTTAACCCTAACCGTAAACCTCAACCCTAAACCAAAGTGTAACCGTTAAACCTAAGAGTAACCTTTAACCCTAACCCTAATCCCTAACCCTAAGCCCTCACCCTAACACTAAACTTCATCCTTAACCCTAACCAGAATCCTAACCCTAAATCTAATTCTCAGACTTCTTGCTTTCTTAGAGTTTAGAAAGCCTGCAATCCTCCCATGCCATGTGTGAAAGGAGGCTCTACCACTGTGTCCTGCATGAAACCCACGGGCCCATACCCAGAGTATGATAGAGTGGGTTCCCGGGTACAATCCCAGCCCCCTAAACTCCCCCCGCCCGCCTAATGCAGACAGGGCCCGTGCGCTAAGCATAAACAATACCTTTAACAGATAACCCTAACCCTGAACGTAACACCCAACCCTGTTCCTATTTCTCCCCTTAACACGTAAACCTCACCGTGCGCCTAACTTTAACCTCTTATCCTAACGTTAATGCATAACCCATTTCCTGAGAACAACCCCTATCCCATAATTCTAACCCTATCTCCTAGTCATCACTGTGACACCTAATCCCTAACCCTAATTCTAAACCGCTAACCCTAACCGTAACAATACCTACAACCCTAACACTGACAGTAACCCTTACTTCTAACCCCAACGCTATGCCTAATAAAAACCCTAACCCTTCACCCTCACCCCTAAGCCTTACCCTAACCCTTAACCCTAATCCTAATCCTAACCATTAAACCTAACCCTAGCTCTTAAAGCTAACCCTAAACCTTACCCTCACGACTAGACCTAACCCTGACACTAACCTAACACCTAACCCTAACCAGAACCCCTAAAGCTAACCCTGAAACCTATCCCTAACCCTAGCAGTAAACTTTAACCCTAAACCTAAGCCCAACCCGTAACCCTAATCCTATCCTTTTACCCTAAAACTAACCCCTAAACCTAACCCCTATACCTCACCCTAACTCTAACCCCAATCCTAATTCTAACCATACCCCTTCATAAAACACTAACTCCTAACCGCTAACCCTAACACTAACCAAAAACCCTAATCACTAATCCCTAACCCTAACGCTTAACCTTTACCCTAACCGTTAACCGTCACCCTAAATCTTAACACTGACCCTAACCTGAACCTTTAACTCTAAGCCTAACCCTTAACCCTACAGTAAGGAAGACCCTTAATGCTAATGGGATCCCTTATCCCTAACCCTAACACTACAGCTAAAAATAACCCTAACATTTGATCCTTAAACCTAACCCCTAACACTTACTTTAACCCCAAACCCTAACCCTAATCCTAAGCATTAAACCTAACCCTATCTCTAACCCTAACGCTAGCCCTTACCCTAACGCCTAGATCTAACCCTAAATCGAACCTACCGCCTAATCCTAACCTTAAGCCCTAATGCTAACTCTAACCCTGAACCCTAAACCTACCCGTAACCCTTAACACTAACCCTATCCGTGAACCTTAACCCTGACCCTAACCATTACCCGCACCCAAGCATTTAACCCTGACCCTACCCCTAGTCCTTAATGATAACCCTAACACTAAACCCTAACCCTAAGGCCAACACTTAACCGTAATCCTATCCCTTAACCCGAACCCTAACCCTAACCCTAATGCTACCCCCTAAACGTAACCCTAACCGTGACCAGTAAACCTAACCCTAACCTCTAACACAAACCATAGCACATAACTCTAACCCTAAAACTAACCCTAACCCTAAACCTAACCCTAAACCCTAACTCTTAACCTTAACCCTAAGCGTTAACTCTCACGCTATACTATAATCCTAACCCTAATCCTAATCTTCAACCCTAAACCTTACACTTAACCCTAACCCTGTACCAAACCCTAACCCCTCATCTTAACCCTAACCGTAAACCTCAACCCTAAACCAAAGTGTAACCGTTAAACCTAAGAGTAACCTTTAACCCTAACCCTAATCCCTAACCCTAAGCCCTCACCCTAACACTAAACTTCATCCTAAACCCTAACCATAATCCTAACCCTAAATCTAATTCTCAGACTTCTTGCTTTCTTAGAGTTTAGAAAGCCTGCAATCCTCCCATGCCATGCGTGAAAGGAGGCTCTACCACTGCGTCCTGCATGAAACCCACGGGCCCATACCCAGAGTATGATAGAGTGGGTTCCCGGGTACAATCCCAGCCCCCTAAACTCCCCCCGCCCGCCCAATGCAGACAGGGCCCTTGCGCTAAGCATAAACAATACCTTTAACAGATAACCCTAACCCTGAACATAACACCCAACCCTGTTCCTATTTCTCCCCTTAACACGTAAACTTCACCGTGCGCCTAACTTTAACCTCTTATCCTAACGTTAATGCATAACCCATTTCCTGAGAACAACCCCTATCCCATAATTCTAACCCTATCTCCTAGTCATCACTGTGACACCTAATCCCTAACCCTAATTCCAAACCGCTAACCCTAACCGTAACCCTACCTACAACCCTAACACAGACAGTACACCTTACTTCTAAACCCAACGCTATGCCTAACAAAAACCCTAACCCTTGACCCTAACCCTTCACCCTAACCCCTAAGACTTACCCTAACCCTTAACCCTAATCCTAATCCTAACCATTAAACCTAACCCTAGCTCTTAAAGCTAACCCTAAACCTTACCCTCACGACTAGACCTAACCCTGACACTAACCTAACACTTAACCCTCACCAGAAACCCTAAAGCTAACCCTGAACCCTATCCCTAACCCTAGCAGTAAACTTTAACCCTAAAGCTAAGCCCAACCCGTAACCCTAATCCTATCCTTTTACCCTAAAACTAACCCCTAAACCTAATCCCTATACCTCACCCTAACTCTAACCCCAATCCTAATTCTAACCGTACCCCTTCATAAAACACTAACCGCTAACCTAACACTAACCAAAAACCCTAATCACTAATCCCTAACCCTAACACTTAACCTTTACCCTAACCGTTAACCCTCACCCTAAATCTTAACACTGACCCTACCTTAACCTTTAACTCTAAGCGTAACCCTTAACCCTACGGTAAGGAAGACCCTTAATGCTAATGGGATCCCTTTTCTGTAACCCTAACACTACAGCTAAAAATAACAGTAACCTTTCATCCTTAAACCTAACCCCTAACACTTACTTTAACCCCAAACCCTAACCCTAATCCTAAGCATTAAACCTAACCCTATCTCTTAACCCTAAAGCTAGCCCTTACCCGAACGCCTAGATCTAACCCTAAATCGAACCTACCGCCTAATCCTAACCTTAAGCCCTAATGCTAACTCTAACCCTGAACCCTAAACCTACC
This sequence comes from Eulemur rufifrons, assembly GCF_041146395.1. Lineage (NCBI taxonomy): Eukaryota > Metazoa > Chordata > Mammalia > Primates > Lemuridae > Eulemur > Eulemur rufifrons. The sequence continues at coordinate 426,250 of NW_027182897.1, read as the reverse complement.
CGTAACCCTTAACACTAACCCTATCCGTGAACCTTAACCCTGACCCTAACCATTACCCGCAACCAAGCATTTAACCCTGACCCTACCCCTAATCCTTAATGATAACCCTAACACTAAACCCTAACCCTAAGCCCAACACTTATCCCTAATCCTATCCCTTAACCCTAACCATAAGCCTAACCCTAATGCTACCCCCTAAACCTAACCCTAGCCGTGACCAGTAAACCTAACCCTAACCTCTAACACAAACCATAGCACATAACTCTAACTCTAAAACTAACCCTAACCCTAACCCTAAACCCTAACTCTTAACCTTAACCCTAAGTGTTAACTGTCACGCTAACCTTTAATCCTAACCCTAATCCTAATCTTCAACCCTAAACCTTACACTTAACCCTAACCCTGTACCAAACCCTAACCCCTCATCTTAACCCTAACCGTAAACCTCAACCCTAAACCAAAGTGTAACCGTTAAACCTAAGAGTAACCTTTAACCCTAACCCTAATCCCTAACCCTAAGCCCTCACCCTAACACTAAACTTCATCCTAAACCCTAACCATAATCCTAACCCTAAATCTAATTCTCAGACTTCTTGCTTTCTTAGAGTTTAGAAAGCCTGCAATCCTCCCATGCCATGCGTGAAAGGAGGCTCTACCACTGCGTCCTGCATGAAACCCACGGGCCCATACCCAGAGTATGATAGAGTGGGTTCCCGGGTACAATCCCAGCCCCCTAAACTCCCCCCGCCCGCCCAATGCAGACAGGGCCCGTGCGCTAAGCATAAACAATACCTTTAACAGATAACCCTAACCCTGAACATAACACCCAACCCTGTTCCTATTTCTCCCCTTAACACGTAAACTTCACCGTGCGCCTAACTTTAACCTCTTATCCTAACGTTAATGCATAACCCATTTCCTGAGAACAACCCCTATCCCATAATTCTAACCCTATCTCCTAGTCATCACTGTGACACCTAATCCCTAACCCTAATTCCAAACCGCTAACCCTAACCGTAACCCTACCTACAACCCTAACACAGACAGTACACCTTACTTCTAAACCCAACGCTATGCCTAACAAAAACCCTAACCCTTGACCATAACCCTTCACCCTAACCCCTAAGACTTACCCTAACCCTTAACCCTAATCCTAATCCTAACCATTAAACCTAACCCTAGCTCTTAAAGCTAACCCTAAACCTTACCCTCACGACTAGACCTAACCCTGACACTAACCTAACACTTAACCCTCACCAGAAACCCTAAAGCTAACCCTGAACCCTATCCCTAACCCTAGCAGTAAACTTTAACCCTAAAGCTAAGCCCAACCCGTAACCCTAATCCTATCCTTTTACCCTAAAACTAACCCCTAAACCTAATCCCTATACCTCACCCTAACTCTAACCCCAATCCTAATTCTAACCGTACCCCTTCATAAAACACTAACCGCTAAACTAACACTAACCAAAAACCCAATCACTAATCCCTAACCCTAACACTTAACCTTTACCCTAACCGTTAACCCTCACCCTAAATCTTAACACTGACCCTACCTTAACCTTTAACTCTAAGCGTAACCCTTAACCCTACAGTAAGGAAGACCCTTAATGCTAATGGGATCCCTTTTCTGTAACCCTAACACTACAGCTAAAAGTAACAGTAACCTTTCATCCTTAAACCTAACCCCTAACACTTACTTTCACCCCAAACCCTAACCCTAATCCTAAGCATTAAACCTAACCCTATCTCTTAACCCTAACGCTAGCCCTTACCCGAACGCCTAGATCTAACCCTAAATCGAACCTACCGCCTAATCCTAACCTTAAGCCCTAATGCTAACTCTAACCCTGAACCCTAAACCTACCCGTAACCCTTAACACTAACCCTATCCGTGAACCTTAACCCTGACCCTAACCATTACCCGCAACCAAGCATTTAACCCTGACCCTACCCCTAATCCTTAATGATAACCCTAACACTAAACCCTAACCCTAAGCCCAACACTTATCCCTAATCCTATCCCTTAACCCTAACCATAAGCCTAACCCTAATGCTACCCCCTAAACCTAACCCTAGCCGTGACCAGTAAACCTAACCCTAACCTCTAACACAAACCATAGCACATAACTCTAACTCTAAAACTAACCCTAACCCTAACCCTAAACCCTAACTCTTAACCTTAACCCTAAGTGTTAACTGTCACGCTAACCTTTAATCCTAACCCTAATCCTAATCTTCAACCCTAAACCTTACACTTAACCCTAACCCTGTACCAAACCCTAACCCCTCATCTTAACCCTAACCGTAAACCTCAACCCTAAACCAAAGTGTAACCGTTAAACCTAAGAGTAACCTTTAACCCTAACCCTAATCCCTAACCCTAAGCCCTCACCCTAACACTAAACTTCATCCTTAACCCTAACCAGAATCCTAACCCTAAATCTAATTCTCAGACTTCTTGCTTTCTTAGAGTTTAGAAAGCCTGCAATCCTCCCATGCCATGCGTGAAAGGAGGCTCTACCACTGCGTCCTGCATGAAACCCACGGGCCCATACCCAGAGTATGATAGAGTGGGTTCCCGGGTACAATCACAGCCCCCTAAACTCCCCCCGCCCGCCCAATGCAGACAGGGCCCGTGCGCTAAGCATAAAAAATACCTTTAACAGATAACCCTAACCCTGAACATAACACCCAACCCTGTTCCTATTTCTCCCCTTAACACGTAAACCTCACCGTGCGCCTAACTTTAACCTCTTATCCTAACGTTAATGCATAACCCATTTCCTGAGAACAACCCCTATCCCATAATTCTAACCCTATCTCCTAGTCATCACTGTGACACCTAATCCCTAACCCTAATTCTAAACCGCTAACCCTAACCGTAACCCTACCTACAACCCTAACACTGACAGTAACCCTTACTTCTAACCCCAACGCTATGCCTAACAAAAACCCTAACCCTGCACCCTAACCCCTAAGCCTTACCCTAACCCTTAACCCTAATCCTAATCCTAACCATTAAACCTAACCCTAGCTCTTAAAGATAACCCTGAACCTTGCCCTCACGACTAGACCTAACCCTGACACTAACCTAACACCTAACCCTCACCAAAACCCCTAATGCTAAGCCTGAACCCTATCCCTAACCCTAGCAGTAAACTTTAACCCTAAAGCTAAGCCCAACCCGTAACCCTAATCCTATCCTTTTACCCTAAAACTAACCCATAAACCTAACCCCTATACCTCACCCTAACTCTAACCCCAATCCTAATTCTAACCATACCCCTTCATAAAACACTAACTCCTAACCGCTAACCCTAACACTAACCAAAAACCCTAATCACTAATCCCTAACCCTAACGCTTAACCTTTACCCTAACCGTTAACCCTCACCCTAAATCTTAACACTGACCCTAACCTGAACCTTTAACTCTAAGCCTAACCCTTAACCCTACAGTAAGGAAGACCCTTAATGCTAATGGGATCCCTTTTCCGTAACCCTAACACTACAGCTAAAAATAACAGTAACCTTTCATCCTTAAACCTAACCCCTAACAATTACTTTAACCCCAAACCCTAACCCTAATCCTAAGCATTAAACCTAACCCTATCTCTTAACCCTAACGCTAGCCCTTACCCGAACGCCTAGATCTAACCCTAAATCGAACCTACCGCCTAATCCTAACCTTAAGCCCTAATGCTAACTCTAACCCTGAACCCTAAACCTACCCGGAACCCTTAACACTAACCCTATCCGTGAACCTTAACCCTGACCCTAACCATTACCCGCACCCAGGCATTTAACCCTGACCCTACCCCTAGTCCTTAATGATAACCCTAACACTAAACCCTAGCCCTAAGGCCAACACTTAACCGCAATCCTATCCCTTAACCCTAACCCTAACCCTAACCCTAATGCTACCCCCTAAACGTAACCCTAACCGTCACCAGTAAACCTAACCCTAACCTCTAACACAAACCATAGCACATAACTCTAACCCTAAAACTAACCCTAACCCTAAACCTAACCCTAAACCCTAACTCTTAACCTTAACCCTAAGCGTTAACTCTCACGCTATCCTATAATCCTAACCCTAATCCTAATCTTCAACCCTAAACCTTACACTTAACCCTAACCCTGTACCAAACCCTAACCCCTCATCTTAACCCTAACCGTAAACCTCAACCCTAAACCAAAGTGTAACCGTTAAACCTAAGAGTAACCTTTAACCCTAACCCTAATCCCTAACCCTAAGCCCTCACCCTAACACTAAACTTCATCCTTAACCCTAACCAGAATCCTAACCCTAAATCTAATTCTCAGACTTCTTGCTTTCTTAGAGTTTAGAAAGCCTGCCATCCTCCCATGCCATGCGTGAAAGGAGGCTCTACCACTGTGTCCTTTATGAAACCCACGGGCCCATACCCAGAGTATGATAGAGTGGGTTCCCGGGTACAATCCCAGCCCCCAAAACTCCCCCCCGCCCGCCTAATGCAGACAGGGCCCGTGCGCTAAGCATAAACAATACCTTTAACAGATAACCCTAACCCTGAACATAACACCCAACCCTGTTCCTATTTCTCCCCTTAACACGTAAACTTCACCGTGCGCCTAACTTTAACCTCTTATCCTAACGTTAATGCATAACCCATTTCCTGAGAACAACCCCTATCCCATAATTCTAACCCTATCTCCTAGTCATCACTGTGACACCTAATCCCTAACCCTAATTCCAAACCGCTAACCCTAACCGTAACCCTACCTACAACCCTAACACTGACAGTAAAAATTACTTCTAACCCCAACGCTATGCCTAAAAAAAACCCTAACCCTTGACCATAACCCTTCACCCTAACCCCTAAGACTTACCCTAACCCTTAACCCTAATCCTAATCCTAACCATTAAACCTAACCCTAGCTCTTAAAGCTAACCCTAAACCTTACCCTCACGACTAGACCTAACCCTGACACTAACCTAACACTTAACCCTCACCAGAAACCCTAAAGCTAACCCTGAACCCTATCCCTAACCCTAGCAGTAAACTTTAACCCTAAACCTAAGCCCAACCCGTAACCCTAATCCTATCCTTTTACCCTAAAACTAACCCCTAAACCTAATCCCTATACCTCACCCTAACTCTAACCCCAATCCTAATTCTAACCATACCCCTTCATAAAACACTAACCGCTAACCTAACACTAACCAAAAACCCTAATCACTAATCCCTAACCCTAATGCTTAACCTTTACCCTAACCGTTAACCCTCACCCTAAATCTTAACACTGACCCTAACCTTAACCTTTAACTCTAAGCCTAACCCTTAACCCTACAGTAAGGAAGACCCTTAATGCTAATGGGATCCCTTTTCCGTAACCCTAACACTACAGCTAAAAATAACAGTAACCTTTCATCCTTAAACCTAACCCCTAACACTTACTTTAACCCCAAACCCTAACCCTAATCCTAAGCATTAAACCTAACCCTATCTCTTAACCCTAACGCTAGCCCTTACCCGAACGCCTAGATCTAACCCTAAATCGAACCTACCGCCTAATCCTAACCTTAAGCCCTAATGCTAACTCTAACCCTGAACCCTAAACCTACCCGTAACCCTTAACACTAACCCTATCCGTGAACCTTAACCCTGACCCTAACCATTACCCGCAACCAAGCATTTAACCCTGACCCTACCCCTAATCCTTAATGATAACCCTAACACTAAACCCTAACCCTAAGCCCAACACTTATCCCTAATCCTATCCCTTAACCCTAACCATAAGCCTAACCCTAATGCTACCCCCTAAACCTAACCCTAGCCGTGACCAGTAAACCTAACCCTAACCTCTAACACAAACCATAGGACATAACTCTAACTCTAAAACTAACCCTAACCCTAACCCTAAACCCTAACTCTTAACCTTAACCCTAAGTGTTAACTCTCACGCTAACCTTTAATCCTAACCCTAATCCTAATCTTCAACCCTAAACCTTACACTTAACCCTAAATCTGTACCAAACCCTAACCCCTCATCTTAACCCTAACCGTAAACCTCAACCCTAAACCAAAGTGTAACCGTTAAACCTAAGAGTAACCTTTAACCCTAACCCTAATCCCTAACCCTAAGCCCTCACCCTAACACTAAACTTCATCCTTAACCCTAACCAGAATCCTAACCCTAAATCTAATTCTCAGACTTCTTGCTTTCTTAGAGTTTAGAAAGCCTGCAATCCTCCCATGCCATGCGTGAAAGGAGGCTCTACCACTGCGTCCTGCATGAAACCCACGGGCCCATACCCAGAGTATGATAGAGTGGGTTCCCGGGTACAATCACAGCCCCCTAAACTCCCCCCGCCCGCCCAATGCAGACAGGGCCCGTGCGCTAAGCATAAACAATACCTTTAACAGATAACCCTAACCCTGAACATAACACCCAACCCTGTTCCTATTTCTCCCCTTAACACGTAAACCTCACCGTGCGCCTAACTTTAACCTCTTATCCTAACGTTAATGCATAACCCATTTCCTGAGAACAACCCCTATCCCATAATTCTAACCCTATCTCCTAGTCATCACTGTGACACCTAATCCCTAACCCTAATTCTAAACCGCTAACCCTAACCGTAACCCTACCTACAACCCTAACACTGACAGTAACCCTTACTTCTAACCCCAACGCTATGCCTAACAAAAACCCTAACCCTGCACCCTAACCCCTAAGCCTTACCCTAACCCTTAACCCTAATCCTAATCCTAACCATTAAACCTAACCCTAGCTCTTAAAGATAACCCTGAACCTTGCCCTCACGACTAGACCTAACCCTGACACTAACCTAACACGTAACCCTCACCAGAACCCCTAAAGCTAAGCCTGAACCCTATCCCTAACCCTAGCAGTAAACTTTAACCCTAAAGCTAAGCCCAACCCGTAACCCTAATCCTATCCTTTTACCCTAAAGCTAACCCATAAACCTAACCCCTATACCTCACCCTAACTCTAACCCCAATCCTAATTCTAACCATACCCCTTCATAAAACACTAACTCCTAACCGCTAACCCTAACACTAACCAAAAACCCTAATCACTAATCCCTAACCCTAACGCTTAACCTTTACCCTAACCGTTAACCCTCACCCTAAATCTTAACACTGACCCTAACCTGAACCTTTAACTCTAAGCCTAACCCTTAACCCTACAGTAAGGAAGACCCTTAATGCTAATGGGATCCCTTTTCCGTAACCCTAACACTACAGCTAAAAATAACAGTAACCTTTCATCCTTAAACCTAACCCCTAACACTTACTTTAACCCCAAACCCTAACCCTAATCCTAAGCATTAAACCTAACCCTATCTCTTAAACCTAACGCTAGCCCTTACCCGAACGCCTAGATCTAACCCTAAATCGAACCTACCGCCTAATCCTAACCTTAAGCCCTAATGCTAACTCTAACCCTGAACCCTAAACCTACCCGGAACCCTTAACACTAACCCTATCCGTGAACCTTAACCCTGACCCTAACCATTACCCGCACCCAGGCATTTAACCCTGACCCTACCCCTAATCCTTAATGATAACCCTAACACTAAACCCTAACCCTAAGTCCAACACTTAACCGTAATCCTATCCCTTAACCCTAACCCTAACCCTAACCCTAACCCTACCCCTAGTCCTTAATGATAACCCTAACACTAAACCCTAACCCTAAGTCCAACACTTAACCGTAATCCTATCCCTTAACCCTAACCCTAACGCTAACCCTAATGCTACCCCCTAAACGTAACTGTAACCGTCACCAGTAAACCTAACCCTAACCTCTAACACAAACCATAGCACATAACTCTAAACCTAAAACTAACCTTAACCCTAAACCTAACCCTAAACCCTAACTCTTAACCTTAACCCTAAGCGTTAACTCTCACGCTATCCTATAATCCTAACCCTAATCCTAATCTTCAACCCTAAACCTTACACTTAACCCTAACCCTGTACCAAACCCTAACCCCTCATCTTAACCCTAACCGTAAACCTCAACCCTAAACCAAAGTGTAACCGTTAAACCTAAGAGTAACCTTTAACCCTAACCCTAATCCCTAACCCTAAGCCCTCACCCTAACACTAAACTTCATCCTTAACCCTAACCAGAATCCTAACCCTAAATCTAATTCTCAGACTTCTTGCTTTCTTAGAGTTTAGAAAGCCTGCAATCCTCCCATGCCATGCGTGAAAGGAGGCTCTACCACTGTGTCCTTTATGAAACACACAGGCCCATACCCAGAGTATGATAGAGTGGGTTCCCGGGTACAATCCCAGCCCCCAAAACTCCCCCCCGCCCGCCTAATGCAGACAGGGCCCGTGCGCTAAGCATAAACAATACCTTTAACAGATAACCCTAACCCTGAACATAACACCCAACCCTGTTCCTATTTCTCCCCTTAACACGTAAACTTCACCGTGCGCCTAACTTTAACCTCTTATCCTAACGTTAATGCATAACCCATTTCCTGAGAACAACCCCTATCCCATAATTCTAACCCTATCTCCTAGTCATCACTGTGACACCTAATCCCTAACCCTAATTCCAAACCGCTAACCCTAACCGTAACCCTACCTACAACCCTAACACTGACAGTAAACCTTACTTCTAACCCCAACGCTATGCCTAACAAAAACCCTAACCCTTGACCATAACCCTTCACCCTAACCCCTAAGACTTACCCTAACCCTTAACCCTAATCCTAATCCTAACCATTAAACCTAACCCTAGCTCTTAAAGCTAACCCTAAACCTTACCCTCACGACTAGACCTAACCCTGACACTAACCTAACACTTAATCCTCACCAGAAACCCTAAAGCTAACCCTGAACCCTATCCCTAACCCTAGCAGTAAACTTTAACCCTAAACCTAAGCCCAACCCGTAACCCTAATCCTATCCTTTTACCCTAAAACTAACCCCTAAACCTAATCCCTATACCTCACCCTAACTCTAACCCCAATCCTAATTCTAACCATACCCCTTCATAAAACACTAACCGCTAACCTAACACTAACCAAAAACCCTAATCACTAATCCCTAACCCTAACACTTAACCTTTACCCTAACCGTTAACCCTCACCCTAAATCTTAACACTGACCCTAACCTTAACCTTTAACTCTAAGCCTAACCCTTAACCCTACAGTAAGGAAGACCCTTAATGCTAATGGGATCCCTTTTCCGTAACCCTAACACTACAGCTATGAATAACAGTAACCTTTCATCCTTAAACCTAACCCCTAACACTTACTTTAACCCCAAACCCTAACCCTAATCCTAAGCATTAAACCTAACCCTATCTCTTAACCCTAACGCTAGCCCTTACCCTAACGCCTAGATCTAACCCTAAATCGAACCTACCGCCTAATCCTAACCTTAAGCCCTAATGCTAACTCTAACCCTGAACCCTAAACCTACCCGTAACCCTTAACACTAACCCTATCCGTGAACCTTAACCCTGACCCTAACCATTACCCGCAACCAAGCATTTAACCCTGACCCTACCCCTAATCCTTAATGATAACCCTAACACTAAACCCTAACCCTAAGCCCAACACTTATCCCTAATCCTATCCCTTAACCCTAACCATAAGCCTAACCCTAATGCTACCCCCTAAACCTAACCCTAGCCGTGACCAGTAAACCTAACCCTAACCTCTAACACAAACCATAGGACATAACTCTAACTCTAAAACTAACCCTAACCCTAACCCTAAACCCTAACTCTTAACCTTAACCCTAAGTGTTAACTCTCACGCTAACCTTTAATCCTAACCCTAATCCTAATCTTCAACCCTAAACCTTACACTTAACCCTAAATCTGTACCAAACCCTAACCCCTCATCTTAACCCTAACCGTAAACCTCAACCCTAAACCAAAGTGTAACCGTTAAACCTAAGAGTAACCTTTAACCCTAACCCTAATCCCTAACCCTAAGCCCTCACCCTAACACTAAACTTCATCCTTAACCCTAACCAGAATCCTAACCCTAAATCTAATTCTCAGACTTCTTGCTTTCTTAGAGTTTAGAAAGCCTGCAATCCTCCCATGCCATGCGTGAAAGGAGGCTCTACCACTGCGTCCTGCATGAAACCCACGGGCCCATACCCAGAGTATGATAGAGTGGGTTCCCGGGTACAATCACAGCCCCCTAAACTCCCCCCGCCCGCCCAATGCAGACAGGGCCCGTGCGCTAAGCATAAACAATACCTTTAACAGATAACCCTAACCCTGAACATAACACCCAACCCTGTTCCTATTTCTCCCCTTAACACGTAAACCTCACCGTGCGCCTAACTTTAACCTCTTATCCTAACGTTAATGCATAACCCATTTCCTGAGAACAACCCCTATCCCATAATTCTAACCCTATCTCCTAGTCATCACTGTGACACCTAATCCCTAACCCTAATTCTAAACCGCTAACCCTAACCGTAACCCTACCTACAACCCTAAGACTGACAGTAACCCTTACTTCTAACCCCAACGCTATGCCTAACAAAAACCCTAACCCTGCACCCTAACCCCTAAGCCTTACCCTAACCCTTAACCCTAATCCTAATCCTAACCATTAAACCTAACCCTAGCTCTTAAAGATAATCCTGAACCTTACCCTCACGACTAGACCTAACCCTGACACTAACCTAACACCTAACCCTCACCAGAACCCCTAAAGCTAAGCCTGAACCCTATCCCTAACCCTAGCAGTAAACTTTAACCCTAAAGCTAAGCCCAACCCGTAACCCTAATCCTATCCTTTTACCCTAAAACTAACCCCTAAACCTAACCCCTATACCTCACCCTAACTCTAACCCCAATCCTAATTCTAACCATACCCCTTCATAAAACACTAACTCCTAACCGCTAACCCTAACACTAACCAAAAACCCTAATCACTAATCCCTAACCCTAACGCTTAACCTTTACCCTAACCGTTAACCCTCACCCTACATCTTAACACTGACCCTAACCTTAACCTTTAACTCTAAGCCTAACCCTTAACCCTACAGTAAGGAAGACCCTTAATGCTAATGGGATCCCTTTTCCATAACCCTAACACTACAGCTAAAAATAACAGTAACCTTTCATCCTTAAACCTAACCCCTAACACTTACTTTAACCCCAAACCCTAACCCTAATCCTAAGCATTAAACCTAACCCTATCTCTTAACCCTAACGCTAGCCCTTACCCGAACGCCTAGATCTAACCCTAAATCGAACCTACCGCCTAATCCTAACCTTAAGCCCTAATGCTAACTCTAACCCTGAACCCTAATCCTACCCGGAACCCTTAACACTAACCCTATCCGTGAACCTTAACCCTGACCCTAACCATTACCCGCACCCAGGCATTTAACCCTGACCCTACCCCTAGTCCTTAATGATAACCCTAACACTAAACCCTAACCCTAAGGCCAACACTTAACCGCAATCCTATCCCTTAACCCTAACCCTAACCCTAACCCTAATGCTAACCCCTAAACGTAACCCTAACCGTCACCAGTAAACCTAACCCTAACCTCTAACACAAACCATAGCACATAACTCTAACCCTAAAACTAACCCTAACCCTAAACCTAACCCTAAACCCTAACTCTTAACCTTAACCCTAAGCGTTAACTCTCACGCTATCCTATAATCCTAACCCTAATCCTAATCTTCAACCCTAAACCTTACACTTAACCCTAACCCTGTACCAAACACTAACCCCTCATCTTAACCCTAACCGTAAACCTCAACCCTAAACCAAAGTGTAACCGTTAAACCTAAGAGTAACCTTTAACCCTAACCCTAATCCCTAACCCTAAGCCCTCACCCTAACACTAAACTTCATCCTTAACCCTAACCAGAATCCTAACCCTAAATCTAATTCTCAGACTTCTTGCTTTCTTAGAGTTTAGAAAGCCTGCAATCCTCCCATGCCATGCGTGAAAGGAGGCTCTACCACTGTGTCCTTTATGAAACCCACGGGCCCATACCCAGAGTATGATAGAGTGGGTTCCCGGGTACAATCCCAGCCCCCAAAACTCCCCCCCTCCCCGCCTAATGCAGACAGGTCCCGTGCGCTAAGCATAAACAATACCTTTAACAGATAACCCTAACCCTGAACATAACACCCAACCCTGTTCCTATTTCTCCCCTTAACACGTAAACTTCACCGTGCGCCTAACTTTAACCTCTTATCCTAACGTTAATGCATAACCCATTTCCTGAGAACAACCCCTATCCCATAATTCTAACCCTATCTCCTAGTCATCACTGTGACACCTAATCCCTAACCCTAATTCCAAACCGCTAACCCTAACCGTAACCCTACCTACAACCCTAACACTGACAGTAAACCTTACTTCTAACCCCAACGCTATGCCTAACAAAAACCCTAACCCTTGACCATAACCCTTCACCCTAACCCCTAAGACTTACCCTAACCCTTAACCCTAATCCTAATCCTAACCATTAAACCTAACCCTAGCTCTTAAAGCTAACCCTAAACCTTACCCTCACGACTAGACCTAACCCTGACACTAACCTAACACTTAACCCTCACCAGAACCCCTAAAGCTAACCCTGAACCCTATCCCTAACCCTAGCAGTAAACTTTAACCCTAAACCTAAGCCCAACCCGTAACCCTAATCCTATCCTTTTACCCTAAAACTAACCCCTAAACCTAACCCCTATACCTCACCCTAACTCTAACCCCAATCCTAATTCTAACCATACCCCTTCATAAAACACTAAGCGCTAACCTAACACTAACCAAAAACCCTAATCACTAATCCCTAACCCTAACACTTAACCTTTACCCTAACCGTTAACCCTCACCCTAAATCTTAACACTGACCCTAACCTTAACCTTTAACTCTAAGCCTAACCCTTAACCCTACAGTAAGGAAGACCCTTAATGCTAATGGGATCCCTTTTCCGTAACCCTAACACTACAGCTAAAAATAACAGTAACCTTTCATCCTTAAACCTAACCCCTAACACTTACTTTAACCCCAAACCCTAACCCTAATCCTAAGCATTAAACCTAACCCTATCTCTTAACCCTAACGCTAGCCCTTACCCTAACGCCTAGATCTAACCCTAAATCGAACCTACCGCCTAATCCTAACCTTAAGCCCTAATGCTAACTCTAACCCTGAACCCTAAACCTACCCGTAACCCTTAACACTAACCCTATCCGTGAACCTTAACCCTGACCCTAACCATTACCCGCAACCAAGCATTTAACCCTGACCCTACCCCTAATCCTTAATGATAACCCTAACACTAAACCCTAACCCTAAGCCCAACACTTATCCCTAATCCTATCCCTTAACCCTAACCATAAGCCTAACCCTAATGCTACCCCCTAAACCTAACCCTAGCCGTGACCAGTAAACCTAACCCTAACCTCTAACACAAACCATAGGACATAACTCTAACTCTAAAACTAACCCTAACCCTAACCCTAAACCCTAACTCTTAACCTTAACCCTAAGTGTTAACTCTCACGCTAACCTTTAATCCTAACCCTAATCCTAATCTTCAACCCTAAACCTTACACTTAACCCTAAATCTGTACCAAACCCTAACCCCTCATCTTAACCCTAACCGTAAACCTCAACCCTAAACCAAAGTGTAACCGTTAAACCTAAGAGTAACCTTTAACCCTAACCCTAATCCCTAACCCTAAGCCCTCACCCTAACACTAAACTTCATCCTTAACCCTAACCAGAATCCTAACCCTAAATCTAATTCTCAGACTTCTTGCTTTCTTAGAGTTTAGAAAGCCTGCAATCCTCCCATGCCATGCGTGAAAGGAGGCTCTACCACTGTGTCCTGCATGAAACCCACGGCCCCATACCCAGAGTATGATAGAGTGGGTTCCCGGGTACAATCACAGCCCACTAAACTCCCCCCGCCCGCCCAATGCAGACAGGGCCCGTGCGCTAAGCATAAACAATACCTTTAACAGATAACCCTAACCCTGAACATAACACCCAACCCTGTTCCTATTTCTCCCCTTAACACGTAAACCTCACCGTGTGCCTAACTTTAACCTCTTATCCTAACGTTAATGCATAACCCATTTCCTGAGAACAACCCCTATCCCATAATTCTAACCCTATCTCCTAGTCATCACTGTGACACCTAATCCCTAACCCTAATTCTAAACCGCTAACCCTAACCGTAACCCTACCTACAACCCTAACACTGACAGTAACCCTTACTTCTAACCCCAACGCTATGCCTAATAAAAACCCTAACCCTGCACCCTAACCCCTAAGCCTTACCCTAACCCTTAACCCTAATCCTAATCCTAACCATTAAACCTAACCCTAGCTCTTAAAGATAACCCTGAACCTTGCCCTCACGACTAGACCTAACCCTGACACTAACCTAACACCTAACCCTCACCAGAACCCCTAAAGCTAAGCCTGAACCCTATCCCTAACCCTAGCAGTAAACTTTAACCCTAAAGCTAAGCCCAACCCGTAACCCTAATCCTATCCTTTTACCCTAAAACTAACCCCTAAACCTAACCCCTATACCTCACCCTAACTCTAACCCCAATCCTAATTCTAACCATACCCCTTCATAAAACACTAACTCCTAACCGCTAACCCTAACACTAACCAAAAACCCTAATCACTAATCCCTAACCCTAACGCTTAACCTTTACCCTAACCGTTAACCCTCACCCTAAATCTTAACACTGACCCTAACCTTAACCTTTAACTCTAAGCCTAACCCTTAACCCTACAGTAAGGAAGACCCTTAATGCTAATGGGATCCCTTTTCCGTAACCCTAACACTACAGCTAAAAATAACAGTAACCTTTCAACCTTAAACCTAACCCCTAACACTTACTTTAACCCCAAACCCTAACCCTAATCCTAAGCATTAAACCTAACCCTATCTCTTAACCCTAACGCTAGCCCTTACCCGAACGCCTAGATCTAACCCTAAATCGAACCTACCGCCTAATCCTAACCTTAAGCCCTAATGCTAACTCTAACCCTGAACCCTAAACCTACCCGGAACCCTTAACACTAACCCTATCCGTGAACCTTAACCCTGACCCTAACCATTACCCGCACCCAGGCATTTAACCCTGACCCTACCCCTAGTCCTTAATGATAACCCTAACACTAAACCCTAACCCTAAGGCCAACACTTAACCGCAATCCTATCCCTTAACCCTAACCCTAACCCTAACCCTAATGCTAACCCCTAAACGTAACCCTAACCGTCACCAGTAAACCTAACCCTAACCTCTAACACAAACCATAGCACATAACTCTAACCCTAAAACTAACCCTAACCCTAAACCTAACCCTAAACCCTAACTCTTAACCTTAACCCTAAGCGTTAACTCTCACGCTATCCTATAATCCTAACCCTAATCCTAATCTTCAACCCTAAACCTTACACTTAACCCTAACCCTGTACCAAACCCTAACCCCTCATCTTAACCCTAACCGTAAACCTCAACCCTAAACCAAAGTGTAACCGTTAAACCTAAGAGTAACCTTTAACCCTAACCCTAATCCCTAACCCTAAGCCCTCACCCTAACACTAAACTTCATCCTTAACCCTAACCAGAATCCTAACCCTAAATCTAATTCTCAGACTTCTTGCTTTCTTAGAGTTTAGAAAGCCTGCAATCCTCCCATGCCATGCGTGAAAGGAGGCTCTACCACTGTGTCCTTTATGAAACCCACGGGCCCATACCCAGAGTATGATAGAGTGGGTTCCCGGGTAGAATCCCAGCCCCCAAAACTCCCCCCCTCCCCGCCTAATGCAGACAGGGCCCGTGCGCTAAGCATAAACAATACCTTTAACAGATAACCCTAACCCTGAACATAACACCCAACCCTGTTCCTATTTCTCCCCTTACCACGTAAACTTCACCGTGCGCCTAACTTTAACCTCTTATCCTAACGTTAATGCATAACCCATTTCCTGAGAACAACCCCTATCCCATAATTCTAACCCTATCTCCTAGTCATCACTGTGACACCTAATCCCTAACCCTAATTCCAAACCGCTAACCCTAACCGTAACCCTACCTACAACCCTAACACTGACAGTAACCCTTACTTCTAACCCCAACGCTATGCCTAATAAAAACACTAACCCTTCACCCTAACCCCTAAGCCTTACCCTAACCCTTAACCCTAATCCTAATCCTAACCATTAAACCTAACCCTAGCTCTTAAAGCTAACCCTAAACCTTACCCTTATGACTAGACCTAACCCTGACACTAACCTAACACCTAACCCTAACCAGAACCCCTAAAGCTAACCCTGAACGTATCCCTAACCCTAGCAGTAAACTTTAACCCTAAACCTAAGCCCAACCCGTAACCCTAATTCTATCCTTTTACCCTAAAACTAACCCCTAAACCTAACCCCTATACCTCACCCTAACTCTAACCCCAATCCTAATTCTAACCATACCCCTTCATAAAACACTAACTCCTAACCGCTAACCCTAACACTAACCAAAAACCCTAATCACTAATCCCTAACCCTAACGCTTAACCTTTACCCTAACCGTTAACCCTCACCCTAAATCTTAACACTGACCCTAACCTTAACCTTTAACTCTAAGCCTAACCCTTAACCCTACTGTAAGGAAGACCCTTAATGCTAATGGGATCCCTTTTCCGTAACCCTAACACTACAGCTAAAAATAACAGTAACCTTTCATCCTTAAACCTAACCCCTAACACTTACTTTAACCCCAAACCCTAACCCTAATCCTAAGCATTAAACCTAACCCTATCTCTTAACCCTAACGCTAGCCCTTACCCTAACGCCTAGATCTAACCCTAAATCGAACCTACCGCCTAATCCTAACCTTAAGCCCTAATGCTAACTCTAACCCTGAACCCTAAACCTACCCGTAACCCTTAACACTAACCCTATCCGTGAACCTTAACCCTGACCCTAACCATTACCCGCAACCAAGCATTTAACCCTGACCCTTCCCCTAATCCTTAATGATAACCCTAACACTAAACCCTAACCCTAAGCCCAACACTTATCCCTAATCCTATACCTTAACCCTAACCCTAACCCTAATGCTACCCCCTAAACGTAACCCTAACCGTGACCAGTAAACCTAACCCTAACCTCTAACACAAACCATAGCACATAACTCTAACCCTAAAACTAACCCTAAACCTAACCCTAAACCCTAACTCTTAACCTTAACCCTAAGCGTTAACTCTCACGCTAACCTTTAATCCTAACCCTAATCCTAATCTTCAACCCTAAACCTAACACTTAACCCTAACCCTGTACCAAACCCTAACCCCTCATCTTAACCCTAACCGTAAACCTCAACCCTAAACCAAAGTGTAACCGTTAAACCTAAGACTAACCTTTAACCCTAACCCTAATCCCTAACCCTAAGCCCTCACCCTAACACTAAACTTCATCCTTAACCCTAACCATAATCCTAACCCTAAATCTAATTCTCAGACTTCTTGCTTTCTTAGAGTTTAGAAAGCCTGCAATCCTCCCATGCCATGCATGAAAGGAGGCTCTACCACTGTGTCCTGCATGAAACCCACGGGCCCATACCCAGAGTATGATAGAGTGGGTTCCCGGGTACAATCCCAGCCCCCTAAACTCCCCCCGCCCGCCTAATGCAGACAGGGCCCGCGCGCTAAGCATAAACAATACCTTTAACAGATAACCCTAACCGTGAACGTAACACCCAACCCTGTTCCTATTTCTCCCCTTAACACGTAAACCTCACCGTGCGCTTAACTTTAACGTTAATGCATAACGCATTTCCTGAGAACAACCCCTATCCCATAATTCTAACCCTATCTCCTAGTCATCACTGTGACACCTAATCCCTAACCCTAATTCTAAACCGCTAACCCTAACCGTAACCCTACCTACAACCCTAACACTGAGAGTAACCCTTACTTCTAAACCCAACGCTATGCCTAATAAAAACCCTAACCCTTCACCCTAACCCCTAAGCCTTACCCTAACCCTTAACCCTAATCCTAATCCTAACCATTAAACCTAACCCTAGCTCTTAAAGCTAACCCTAAACCTTACCCTCACGACTAGACCTAACCCTGACACTAACCTAACACCTAACCCTATCCAGAACCCCTAAAGCTAACCGTGAACCCTATCCCTAACCCTAGCAGTAAACTTTAACCCTAAACCTAAGCCCAACCCGTTACCCTAATCCTATCCTTTTACCCTAAACCTAACCCCTATACCTCACCCTAACTCTAACCCCAATCCTAATTCTAACCATACCCCTTCATAAAACACTAACTCCTAACCGCTAACCCTAACACTAACCAAAAACCCTAATCACTAATCCCTAACCCTAACGCTTAACCTTTACCCTAACCGTTAACCCTCACCCCAAATCTTAACACTGACCCTAACCTTAACCTTTAACTCTAAGCCTAACCCTTAACCCTACAGTAAGGAAGACCCTTAATGCTCATGGGATCCCTTATCCCTAACCCTAACACTACAGCTAAAAATAACCCTAACCTTGGATCCTTAAACCTAACCCCTAACACTTACTTTAACCCCAAACCTTAACCCTAATCCTAAGCATTAAACCTAACCCTATCTCTTAACCCTAACGCTAGCCCTTTCCCTAACGCCTAGATCTAACCCTAAATCTAACCTACCGCCTAATCCTAACCTTAAGTCCTAATGCTAACTCTAACCCTGAACCCTAAACCTACCCGTAGCCCTTAACACTAACCTTATCCGTGAACCTTAACCCTGACCCTAACCATTACCCGCACCCAAGCATTTAACCCTGACCCTACACCTAATCCTTAATGATAACCCTAACACTAAACCCTAACCCTAAGACCAACACTTATCCCTAATCCTATCCCTTAACCCTAACCCTAATGCTAAGCCCTAAACGTAACCCTAACCGTGACCAGTAAACCTAACCCTAACCTCTAACACAAACCATAGCACTAAACTAACTAAAACTAACCCTATCTCTAACCCTAACACTAAACCCTAACTCTTAACCTTAACCCTAAGCGTTAACTCTCACGCTAACCTTTAATCCTAACCCTAATCCTAATCTTCAACACTAAACCTAACAATTAACCCTAACCCTGTACTATAACCTAACCGCTCATCTTAACCCTAATCGTAAACCTCAACCCTAAACCAAAGTGTAACCGTTAAACCTAAGAGTAACCTTTAACCCTAACCCTAATACCTAACCCTAAGCCCTCACCCTAACACTAAACTTCATCCTTAACCCTAACCAGAATCCAACCCTAAATCTCATTCTCACACTTCTTGCTTTCTTAGAGTTTAGAAAGCCTGCCATCCTCCCATGCCATGGGTGAAAGGAGGCTCTACCACTGTGTCCTGCATGAAACCCACGGGCCCATACCGAGAGTATGATAGAGTGGGTTCCCGGGTACAATCCCAGCCCCCTAAACTCCCCCCGCCCGCCTAATGCAGACAGTGCCCGTGCGCTAAGCATAAACAATACCTTTAACAGATAACCCTAACCCTGAACATAACACCCAACCCTGTTCCTATTTCTCCCCTTAACACGTAAACCTCCCCGTGCGCCTAACTTTAACCTCTTATCCTAACGTTAATGCATAACCCATTTCCTGAGAACAACCGCTATCCCATAATTCTAACCCTATCTCCTAGTCATCACTGTGACACCTAATCCCTAACCCTAATTCTAAACCGCTAACCCTAACCGTAACCCTACCTACAACCCTAACACTGACAGTAACCCTTACTTCTAACCCCAACGCTATGCCTAACAAAAACCCTAACCCTTGATCCTAACCCTTCACGCTAACCCCTAAGCCTTACCCTAACCCTTAACCCTAATCCTACTCCTAACCATTAAACCTAACCCTAGCTCTTAAAGCTAACCCTAAACCTTACCCTCACGACTAGACCTAACCCTGACACTAACCTAACACCTAACCCTAACCAGAACCCCTAAAGCTAACCCTGAACCCTATCCCTAACCCTAGCAGTAAACTTTAACCCTAAACCTAAGCCCAACCCGTAACCCTAATCCTATCTTTTACCCTAAAACTAACCCCTAAACCTAACCCCTATACCTCACCCTAACTCTAACCCCAATCCTAATTCTAACCATACCCCTTCATAAAACACTTACTCCTAACCGCTAACCCTAACACTAACCAAAAACCCTAATCACTAATCCCTAACCCTAACGCTTAACCTTTACCCTAACCGTTAACCCTCACCCTAAATCTTAACACTGACCCTAACCTTAACCTTTAACTCTAAGCCTAACCCTTAACCCTACAGTAAGGAAACCCTTAATGCTAATGGGATCCCTTATCCCTAACCCTAACACTACAGCTAAAAATAACCCTAAACTTGGATCCTTAAACCTAACCCCTAACACTTACTTTAACCCCAAACCCTAACCCTAATCCTAAGCATTAAACCGAACCCTATCTCTTAACCCTAACGCTAGCCCTTTCCCTAACGCCTAGATCTAACCCTAAATCGAACCTACCGCCTAATCCTAACCTTAAGCCCGAATGCTAACTCTAACCCTGAACCCTAAACCTACCCGTAACACTTAATACTATCCCTATCCATGAACCTTAACCCTGACCCTAACCATTACCCGCACCCAAGCATTTAACCCTGACCCTACCCCTAATCCTTAATGATAACCCTAACACTAAACCCTCACCCTACTCCCAACACTTAACCCTAATCCTGTCCCTTAACCCTAACCCTAATGCTAACCCCTAACGTAACCCTCACCGTGACCAGTAAACCTAACCCTAACCTCTAACACAAACCATAGCACATAACTCTAACCCTAAAACGAACCCTAAACCTAACCCTAACCCCTAACTCTTAAGCTTAACCCTAAGCGTTAACTCTCACGCTAACCTTTAATCCTAACCCTAATACTAATCTTCAACACTAAACCTAACAATTAACCCTAACCCTGTACCATAACCTAACCACTCATCTTAACCCTAATCGTAAACCTCAACCCTAAACCAAAGTGTAACCGTTAAACCTAAGAGTAACCTTTAACCCTAACCCTAATACCTAACCCTAAGCCCTCACCCTAACACGAAACTTCATCCTTAACCCTAACCATAATCCAACCCTAAATCTCATTCTCACACTTCTTGCTTTCTTAGAGTTTAGAAAGCCTGCCATCCTCCCATGCCATGGGTGAAAGGAGGCTCTACCACTGTGTCCTGCATGAAACCCACGGGCTCATACCCAGAGTATGATAGAGTGGGTTCCCGGGTACAATCCCAGCCCCCAAAACTCCCCCCGCCCGCCTAATGCAGACAGGGCCCGTGCGCTAAGCATAAACAATACCTTTAACAGATAACCCTAACCCTGAACATAACACCCAACCCTGTTCCTATTTCTCCCCTTAACACGTAAACCTCCCCGTGCGCCTAACTTTAACCTCTTATCCTAACGTTAATGCATAACCCATTTCCTGAGAACAACCGCTATCCCATAATTCTAACCCTATCTCCTAGTCATCACTGTGACACCTAATCCCTAACCCTAATTCTAAACCGCTAACCCTAACCGTAACCCTACCTACAACCCTAACACTGACAGTAACCCTTACTTCTAACCCCAACGCTATGCCTAACAAAAACCCTAAACCTTCACCCTAACCCTTCACCCTAACCCCTAAGCCTTACCCTAACCCTTAACCCTAATCCTAATCCTAACCATTAAACCTATCCCTAGCTCTTAAAGCTGAACCTAAACCTTACCCTCACGACTAGACCTAACCCTGACACTAACCTAACACCTAACCCTAACCAGAACCCCTAAAGCTAACCCTGAACCCTTTCCCTAACCCTAGCAGTAAACTTTAACCCTAAACCTAAGCCCAATCCGTAACCCTAATCCTATCCTTTTACCCTAAAACTAACCCCTAAACCTAACACCTAAACCTCACCCTAAATCTAACACCAATCCTAATTCTAACCATACCCCTTCATAAAACACTAACTCCTAACCGCTAACCCTAACACTAACCAAAAACCCTAATCACTAATCCCTAACCCTAACGCTTAACCTTTACCCTAACCGTTAACCCTCACCCTAAATCTTAACACTGACCCTAACCTTAACCTTTAACTCTAAGCCTAACCCTTAACCCTACTGTAAGGAAGACCCTTAATGCTAATGGGATCCCTTTTCCGTAACCCTAACACTACAGCTAAAAATAACAGTAACCTTTCATCCTTAAACCTAACCCCTAACACTTACTTTAACCCCAAACCCTAACCCTAATCCTAAGCATTAAACCTAACCCTATCTCTTAACCCTAACGCTAGCCCTTACCCTAACGCCTAGATCTAACCCTAAATCGAACCTACCGCCTAATCCTAACCTTAAGCCCTAATGCTAACTCTAACCCTGAACCCTAAACCTACCCGTAACCCTTAACACTAACCCTATCCGTGAACCTTAACCCTGACCCTAACCATTACCCGCAACCAAGCATTTAACCCTGACCCTTCCCCTAATCCTTAATGATAACCCTAACACTAAACCCTAACCCTAAGCCCAACACTTATCCCTAATCCTATACCTTAACCCTAACCCTAACCCTAATGCTACCCCCTAAACGTAACCCTAACCGTGACCAGTAAACCTAACCCTAACCTCTAACACAAACCATAGCACATAACTCTAACCCTAAAACTAACCCTAAACCTAACCCTAAACCCTAACTCTTAACCTTAACCCTAAGCGTTAACTCTCACGCTAACCTTTAATCCTAACCCTAATCCTAATCTTCAACCCTAAACCTAACACTTAACCCTAACCCTGTACCAAACCCTAACCCCTCATCTTAACCCTAACCGTAAACCTCAACCCTAAACCAAAGTGTAACCGTTAAACCTAAGACTAACCTTTAACCCTAACCCTAATCCCTAACCCTAAGCCCTCACCCTAACACTAAACTTCATCCTTAACCCTAACCATAATCCTAACCCTAAATCTAATTCTCAGACTTCTTGCTTTCTTAGAGTTTAGAAAGCCTGCAATCCTCCCATGCCATGCATGAAAGGAGGCTCTACCACTGTGTCCTGCATGAAACCCACGGGCCCATACCCAGAGTATGATAGAGTGGGTTCCCGGGTACAATCCCAGCCCCCTAAACTCCCCCCGCCCGCCTAATGCAGACAGGGCCCGCGCGCTAAGCATAAACAATACCTTTAACAGATAACCCTAACCGTGAACGTAACACCCAACCCTGTTCCTATTTCTCCCCTTAACACGTAAACCTCACCGTGCGCTTAACTTTAACGTTAATGCATAACGCATTTCCTGAGAACAACCCCTATCCCATAATTCTAACCCTATCTCCTAGTCATCACTGTGACACCTAATCCCTAACCCTAATTCTAAACCGCTAACCCTAACCGTAACCCTACCTACAACCCTAACACTGAGAGTAACCCTTACTTCTAAACCCAACGCTATGCCTAATAAAAACCCTAACCCTTCACCCTAACCCCTAAGCCTTACCCTAACCCTTAACCCTAATCCTAATCCTAACCATTAAACCTAACCCTAGCTCTTAAAGCTAACCCTAAACCTTACCCTCACGACTAGACCTAACCCTGACACTAACCTAACACCTAACCCTATCCAGAACCCCTAAAGCTAACCGTGAACCCTATCCCTAACCCTAGCAGTAAACTTTAACCCTAAACCTAAGCCCAACCCGTTACCCTAATCCTATCCTTTTACCCTAAACCTAACCCCTATACCTCACCCTAACTCTAACCCCAATCCTAATTCTAACCATACCCCTTCATAAAACACTAACTCCTAACCGCTAACCCTAACACTAACCAAAAACCCTAATCACTAATCCCTAACCCTAACGCTTAACCTTTACCCTAACCGTTAACCCTCACCCCAAATCTTAACACTGACCCTAACCTTAACCTTTAACTCTAAGCCTAACCCTTAACCCTACAGTAAGGAAGACCCTTAATGCTCATGGGATCCCTTATCCCTAACCCTAACACTACAGCTAAAAATAACCCTAACCTTGGATCCTTAAACCTAACCCCTAACACTTACTTTAACCCCAAACCTTAACCCTAATCCTAAGCATTAAACCTAACCCTATCTCTTAACCCTAACGCTAGCCCTTTCCCTAACGCCTAGATCTAACCCTAAATCTAACCTACCGCCTAATCCTAACCTTAAGTCCTAATGCTAACTCTAACCCTGAACCCTAAACCTACCCGTAGCCCTTAACACTAACCTTATCCGTGAACCTTAACCCTGACCCTAACCATTACCCGCACCCAAGCATTTAACCCTGACCCTACACCTAATCCTTAATGATAACCCTAACACTAAACCCTAACCCTAAGACCAACACTTATCCCTAATCCTATCCCTTAACCCTAACCCTAATGCTAAGCCCTAAACGTAACCCTAACCGTGACCAGTAAACCTAACCCTAACCTCTAACACAAACCATAGCACTAAACTAACTAAAACTAACCCTATCTCTAACCCTAACACTAAACCCTAACTCTTAACCTTAACCCTAAGCGTTAACTCTCACGCTAACCTTTAATCCTAACCCTAATCCTAATCTTCAACACTAAACCTAACAATTAACCCTAACCCTGTACTATAACCTAACCGCTCATCTTAACCCTAATCGTAAACCTCAACCCTAAACCAAAGTGTAACCGTTAAACCTAAGAGTAACCTTTAACCCTAACCCTAATACCTAACCCTAAGCCCTCACCCTAACACTAAACTTCATCCTTAACCCTAACCAGAATCCAACCCTAAATCTCATTCTCACACTTCTTGCTTTCTTAGAGTTTAGAAAGCCTGCCATCCTCCCATGCCATGGGTGAAAGGAGGCTCTACCACTGTGTCCTGCATGAAACCCACGGGCCCATACCGAGAGTATGATAGAGTGGGTTCCCGGGTACAATCCCAGCCCCCTAAACTCCCCCCGCCCGCCTAATGCAGACAGTGCCCGTGCGCTAAGCATAAACAATACCTTTAACAGATAACCCTAACCCTGAACATAACACCCAACCCTGTTCCTATTTCTCCCCTTAACACGTAAACCTCCCCGTGCGCCTAACTTTAACCTCTTATCCTAACGTTAATGCATAACCCATTTCCTGAGAACAACCGCTATCCCATAATTCTAACCCTATCTCCTAGTCATCACTGTGACACCTAATCCCTAACCCTAATTCTAAACCGCTAACCCTAACCGTAACCCTACCTACAACCCTAACACTGACAGTAACCCTTACTTCTAACCCCAACGCTATGCCTAACAAAAACCCTAACCCTTGATCCTAACCCTTCACGCTAACCCCTAAGCCTTACCCTAACCCTTAACCCTAATCCTACTCCTAACCATTAAACCTAACCCTAGCTCTTAAAGCTAACCCTAAACCTTACCCTCACGACTAGACCTAACCCTGACACTAACCTAACACCTAACCCTAACCAGAACCCCTAAAGCTAACCCTGAACCCTATCCCTAACCCTAGCAGTAAACTTTAACCCTAAACCTAAGCCCAACCCGTAACCCTAATCCTATCTTTTACCCTAAAACTAACCCCTAAACCTAACCCCTATACCTCACCCTAACTCTAACCCCAATCCTAATTCTAACCATACCCCTTCATAAAACACTTACTCCTAACCGCTAACCCTAACACTAACCAAAAACCCTAATCACTAATCCCTAACCCTAACGCTTAACCTTTACCCTAACCGTTAACCCTCACCCTAAATCTTAACACTGACCCTAACCTTAACCTTTAACTCTAAGCCTAACCCTTAACCCTACAGTAAGGAAACCCTTAATGCTAATGGGATCCCTTATCCCTAACCCTAACACTACAGCTAAAAATAACCCTAAACTTGGATCCTTAAACCTAACCCCTAACACTTACTTTAACCCCAAACCCTAACCCTAATCCTAAGCATTAAACCGAACCCTATCTCTTAACCCTAACGCTAGCCCTTTCCCTAACGCCTAGATCTAACCCTAAATCGAACCTACCGCCTAATCCTAACCTTAAGCCCGAATGCTAACTCTAACCCTGAACCCTAAACCTACCCGTAACACTTAATACTATCCCTATCCATGAACCTTAACCCTGACCCTAACCATTACCCGCACCCAAGCATTTAACCCTGACCCTACCCCTAATCCTTAATGATAACCCTAACACTAAACCCTCACCCTACTCCCAACACTTAACCCTAATCCTGTCCCTTAACCCTAACCCTAATGCTAACCCCTAACGTAACCCTCACCGTGACCAGTAAACCTAACCCTAACCTCTAACACAAACCATAGCACATAACTCTAACCCTAAAACGAACCCTAAACCTAACCCTAACCCCTAACTCTTAAGCTTAACCCTAAGCGTTAACTCTCACGCTAACCTTTAATCCTAACCCTAATACTAATCTTCAACACTAAACCTAACAATTAACCCTAACCCTGTACCATAACCTAACCACTCATCTTAACCCTAATCGTAAACCTCAACCCTAAACCAAAGTGTAACCGTTAAACCTAAGAGTAACCTTTAACCCTAACCCTAATACCTAACCCTAAGCCCTCACCCTAACACGAAACTTCATCCTTAACCCTAACCATAATCCAACCCTAAATCTCATTCTCACACTTCTTGCTTTCTTAGAGTTTAGAAAGCCTGCCATCCTCCCATGCCATGGGTGAAAGGAGGCTCTACCACTGTGTCCTGCATGAAACCCACGGGCTCATACCCAGAGTATGATAGAGTGGGTTCCCGGGTACAATCCCAGCCCCCAAAACTCCCCCCGCCCGCCTAATGCAGACAGGGCCCGTGCGCTAAGCATAAACAATACCTTTAACAGATAACCCTAACCCTGAACATAACACCCAACCCTGTTCCTATTTCTCCCCTTAACACGTAAACCTCCCCGTGCGCCTAACTTTAACCTCTTATCCTAACGTTAATGCATAACCCATTTCCTGAGAACAACCGCTATCCCATAATTCTAACCCTATCTCCTAGTCATCACTGTGACACCTAATCCCTAACCCTAATTCTAAACCGCTAACCCTAACCGTAACCCTACCTACAACCCTAACACTGACAGTAACCCTTACTTCTAACCCCAACGCTATGCCTAACAAAAACCCTAAACCTTCACCCTAACCCTTCACCCTAACCCCTAAGCCTTACCCTAACCCTTAACCCTAATCCTAATCCTAACCATTAAACCTATCCCTAGCTCTTAAAGCTGAACCTAAACCTTACCCTCACGACTAGACCTAACCCTGACACTAACCTAACACCTAACCCTAACCAGAACCCCTAAAGCTAACCCTGAACCCTTTCCCTAACCCTAGCAGTAAACTTTAACCCTAAACCTAAGCCCAATCCGTAACCCTAATCCTATCCTTTTACCCTAAAACTAACCCCTAAACCTAACACCTAAACCTCACCCTAAATCTAACACCAATCCTAATTCTAACCATACCCCTTCATAAAACACTAACTCCTAACCGCTAACCCTAACACTAACCAAAAAGCCTAATCACTAATCCCTAACCCTAACGCTTAACCTTTACCCTAACTGTTAACCCTCACTCTAAATCTCAACACTGACCCTAACCTTAACCTTTAACTCTAAGCCTAACCCTTAATCCTACAGTAAGGAACACCCTTAATGCTAATGGGATCCCTTATCCCTAACCCTAACACTACAGCTAAAAATAACCCTAACCTTTGATCATGAAACCTAACCCCTGACACTTACTTTAACCCCAAACCCTAACCCTAATACTAAGCATTAAACCTAACCCTATCTCTTAACCCTAACGCTAGCCCTTACCCTAACGCCTAGATCTAACCCTAAGTCTAACCTACCGCCTAATCCTAACCTTAAGCCCGAATGCTAACTCTAACCCTGAACCCTAAACCTACCCGTAACCCTTAACACTAACCCTATCCGTGAACCTTAACCCTGACCCTAACCATTACCCGCACCCAAGTATTTAACCCTGACCCTAACCCTAATCCTTAATGCTAACCCTAACACTAAACCCTAACCCTAAGCCCAACACTTATCCCTAATCCTATCCCTTATCCCTAACCCTAACCCTAATGCTACCCCCTAAACGTAACCCTAACCGTGACCAGTAAACCTAACCCTAACCTCTAACACAAAGCGTAGCTCATAACTCTAACCCTAAAACTAACCCTAACCCTAACCCTAACCCTAAACCCTAACCCTTAACCTTAACCCTAAGCGTTAACTCTCACGCTAACCTTTAATCCTAACCCTAATCCTAATCTTCAACCCTAAACCTAACACTTAACCCTAACCCTGTACCAAACCCTAACCCCTCATCTTAACCCTAACGGTAAACCTCAACCCTATACCAAAGTGTAACCATTAAACCTAAGAGTAACCTTTAACCCTAACCCTAATCCCTAACCCTAAGCCCTCACCCTAACACTAAAGTTCATCCTTAACCCTAACCAGAATCCTAACCCTAAATCTAATTCTCAGACTTCTTGCTTTCTTAGAGTTTAGAAAGCCTGCAATACTCCCATGCCATGCGTGAAAGGAGGCTCTACCTCTGCGTCCTGCATGAAACCCACGGGCTCAT
>NW_027182897.1:390000-392500 GCF_041146395.1 Eulemur rufifrons | reverse complement strand
AACCCTAATCCCTAACCCTAAGCCCTCACCCTAACACTGAACTTCATCCTTAACCCTAACCAGAATCCTAACCCTAAATCTAATTCTGAGACTTCTTGCTTTCTTAGAGTTTAGAAAGCCTGCAATCCTCCCATGCCATGCGTGAAAGGAGGCTCTACCACTGTGTCCTGCATGAAACCCACGGGCCCATACCCAGAGTATGATAGAGTGGGTTCCCGGGTACAATCCCAGCCCCCTAAACTCCCCCCGCCCGCCTAATGCAGACAGGGCCCGTGCGCTAAGCATAAACAATACCTTTAACAGATAACCCTAACCCTGAACATAACACCCAACCCTGTTCCTATTTCTCCCCTTAACACGTAAACCTCACCCGTGCGCCTAACTTTAACCTATTATCCTAACGTTAATGCATAACCCATTTCCTGAGAACAACCCCTATCCCATAATTCTAACCCTATCTCCTAGTCATCACTGTGACACCTAATCCCTAACCCTAATTCTAAACCGCTAACCCTAACCGTAACCCTACCTACAACCCTAACACTGACAGTAAACCTTACTTCTAACCCCAACGCTATGCCTAACAAAAACCCTAACCCTTGACCCTAACCCTTCACCCTAACCCCTAAGCCTTACCCTAACCCTTAACCCTAATCCTAATCCTAACCATTAAACCTAACCCTAGCTCTGAAAGCTAACCCTAAACCTTACCCTCACGACTAGACCTAACCCTGACACTAACCTAACACCTAACCCTAACCAGAACCCCTAAAGCTAACCCTGAACCCTATCCCTAACCCTAGCAGTAAACTTTAACCCTAAACCTAAGCCCAACCCGTAACCCTAATCCTATCCTTTTACCCTAAAACTAACCCCTAAACCTAACCCCTATACCTCACCCTAACTCTAACCCCAATCCTAATTCTAACCATACCCCTTCATAAAACACTAACTCCTAACCGCTAACCCTAACACTAACCAAAAACCCTAATCACTAATCCCTAACCCTAATGCTTAACCTTTACCCTAACCGTTAACCCTCACCCTAAATCTTAACACTGACCCTAACCTTAACCTTTAACTCTAAGCCTAACCCTTAACCCTACAGTAAGGAAGACCCTTAATGCTAATGGGATCCCTTATCCCTAACCCTAACACTACATCTAAAAATAACCCTAACCTTGGATCCTTAAACCTAACCCCTAACACTTACTTTAACCCCAAACCCTAACCCTAATCCTGAGCATTAAACCTAAACCTATCTCTTAACCCTAACGCTAGCCCTTACCCTAACGCCTAGATCTAACCCTATATCTAACCTACCGCCTAATCCTAACCTTAAGCCCTAATGCTAACACTAACCCTGAACCTTATACCTACCTGTAAACCTTAACACTAACCCTATCCGTGAACCTAAACCCTTACCCTAACCATTACCCGCACCCAAGCATTTAACCCTGACCCTAACCCTAATCCTTAATGCTAACCTTAACACTAAACCCTAACACTAAGCCCAACACTTAACCCTAATCCTATCCCTTAACCCTAACCCTAACCCTAACCCTAATGCTAACCCCTAAACGTAACCCTAACCGTGACCAGTAAACCTAACCCTAACCTCTAACACAAACCATAGCACATAACTCTAACCCTAAAACTAACCCTAACCCTAACCCTAAACCCTAACCCTTAACCTTAACCCTAAGCGTTAACTCTCACGCTAACCTTTAAGCCTAACCCTAATCCTAATCTTCAACCCTAAACCTAACACTTAACCCTAACCCTGTACCAAACCCTAACCCCTCATCTTAAACCTAACTGTAAACCTCAACCCGAAACCAAAGTGTAACCGTTAAACCTAAGACTAACCTTTAACCCTAACCGTAATCCCTAACCCTAAGCCCTCATCCTAACACTAAACTTCATCCTTAACCCTAACCAGACCCCTAACCCTAAATCTAATATCAGACTTCTTGCTTTCTTAGAGTTTAGAAAGCCTGCAATCCTCCCATGCCATGCGTGAAAGGAGGCTCTACCACTGTGTCCTGCATGAAACCTACGGGCCCATACCAGAGTATGATAGAGTGGGTTCCCGGGTACAATCCCAGCCCCCTAAACTCCCCCCGCCCGCCTAATGCAGACAGGGCCCGTGCGCTAAGCATAAACAATACCTTTAACAGATAACCCTAACCCTGAACATAACACCCAACCCTGTTCCTATTTCTCCCCTTAACACGTAAACCTTACCGTGCACCTAACTTTAACCTCTTATCCTAACGTTAATGCATAACTCATTTCCTGAGAACAACCCCATCCCATAATTCTAACCCTATCTCCTAGTCATCACTGTGACACCTAATCCCTAACCCTAATTCTAAACCGCTAACCCTAACCGTAACCCTACCTACAACCCTAACACTGACAGTAACCCTTACTTCTAACCCCAACGCTATGCCTAACAAAAACCCTAACCCTTGACTCTAACCCTTCACCCTAACCC
>NW_027182897.1:347500-370000 GCF_041146395.1 Eulemur rufifrons | reverse complement strand
CCCCTATACCTCACCCTAACTCTAACCCCAATCCTAATTCTAACCATACCCCTTCATAAAACACTAACTCCTAACCGCTAACCCTAACACTAACCAAAAACCCTAATCACTAATCCCTAACCCTAACGCTTAACCTTTACCCTAACCGTTAACCCTCACCCTAAATCTTAACACTGACCCTAACCTTAACCTTTAACTCTAAGCCTAACCCTTAACCCTACAGTAAGGAAGACCCTTAATGCTAATGGGATCCCTTATCCCTAACCCTAACACTACAGCTAAAAATAACCCTAAGCTTTGATCCTTAAACCTAACCCCTAACACTTACTTTAACCCCAAACCCTAACCCTAATCCTAAGAATTAAACCTAACCCTATCTCTTAACCCTAACGCTAGCCCTTACCCTAACGCCTAGATCTAACCCTATATCTAACCTACCGCCTAATCCTAACCTTAGGCCCTAATGCTAACTCTAACCCTGAACCCTAAACCTACCCGTAACCCTTAACACTAACCCTATCCGTCAACCTTAACCCTGACCCTAACCATTACCCGCACCCAAGCATTTAACCCTGACCCTACCCCTAATCCTTAATGATAACCCTAACACTAAACCCTAACCCTAAGCCCAACACTTATCCCTAATCCTACCCCTTAACCCTAACCCTAACCCTAATGCTACCCCCTAAACGTAACCCTAACCATGACCAGTAAACCTAACCCTAACCTCTAACACAAACCATAGCACATAACTCTAATCCTAAAACTAACCCTAACCCTAACCCTAAACCCTAACTCTTAACCTTAACCCTAAGCGTTAACTCTCACGCTAACCTTTAATCCTAACCCTAATCCTAATCTTCAACCCTAAACCTAACACTTAACCCTAACCCTGTACCAAACCCTAACCCCTCATCTTAACCCTAACCGTAAACCTCAACCCTAAACCAAAGTGTAACCGTTAAACCTAAGAGTAACCTTTAACCCTAACCCTAATCCCTAACCCTAAGCCCTCACCCTAACACTAAACTTCATCCTTAACCCTAACCATAATCCTAACCCTAAACCTAATTCTCAGACTTCTTGCTTTCTTAGAGTTTAGAAAGCCTGCAATCCTCCCATGCCATGCGTGAAAGGAGGCTCTACCACTGTGTCCTGCATGAAACCCACGGGCCCATACCCAGAGTATGATAGAGTGGGTTCCCGGGTACAATCCCAGCCCCCTAAACTCCCCCTGCCCGCCTAATGCAGACAGGGCCCGTGCGCTAAGCATAAACAATACCTTTAACAGATAACCCTAACCCTGAACGTAACACCCAACCCTGTTCCTATTTCTCCCCTTAACACGTAAACTTCACCGTGCGCCTAACTTTAACCTCTTATCCTAACGTTAATGCATAACCCATTTCCTGAGAACAACCCCTATCCCATAATTCTAACCCTATCTCCTAGTCATCACTGTGACACCTAATCCCTAACCCTAATTCTAAACCGCTAACCCTAACCGTAACCCTACCTACAACCGAACACTGACAGTAACCCTTACTTCTAACCCCAAAGCTATGCCTAACAAAAACCCTAACCCTTGACCCAAACCCTTCACCCTAACCCCTAAGCCTTACCCTAACCCTTAACCCTAATCCTAATCCTAACCATTAAACCTAACCCTAGCTCTTAAAGCTTACCCTAAACCTTACCCTCACGACTAGACCTAACCCTGACACTAACCTAACACCTAACCCTATCCAGAACCCCTAAAGCTAACCCTGAACCCTATCGCTTACCCTAGCAGTAAACTTTAGCCCTAAACCTAACCCAACCTGTAACCCTAATCCTATCCTTTTACCCTAAACCTAACCCCTATACCTCACCCTAACTCTAACCCCAATCCTAATTCTAACCATACCCCTTCATAAAACACTAACTCCTAACCGCTAACCCTAACACTAACCAAAAACCCTAATCACTAATCCCTAACCCTAACGCTTAACCTTTACCCTAACCGTTAACCCTCACCCCAAATCTTAACACTGACCCTAACCTTAACCTTTAACTCTAAGCCTAACCCTTAACCGTACAATAAGGAAGACCCTTAATGCTAATGGGATCACTTATCCCTAACCCTAACACTACAGCTAAAAATAACCCTAACCTTAGATCCTTAAACCTAACCCCTAACACTTACTTTAACCCCAAACCCTAACCCTAATCCTAAGCATTAAACCTAACCCTATCTCTTAACCCTAACGCTAGCCCTTACCCTAACGCCTAGATCTAACCCTAAATCTAACCTACCGCCTAATCCTAACCTTAAGCCCTAATGCTAACTCTAACCCTGAACCCTAAACCTACCCGTAACCCTTAACACTAACCCTATTCGTCAACCTTAAACCTGACCCTAACCATTACCCGCACCCAGGCATTTAACCCTGACCCTACCCCTAATCCTTAATGATAACCCTAACACTAAACCCTAACCCTAAGCCCAACACTTATCCCTAATCCTATCCCTTAACCCTAACCCTAATGCTAACCCCTAAACGTAACCCTAACCGTGACCAGTAAACCTAACCCTAACCTCTAACACAAAGCGTAGCACATAACTCTAACCCTAAAACGAACCCTAAACCTAACCCTAACCCCTAACACTTAAGCTTAACCCTAAGCGTTAACTCTCACGCTAACCTTTAATCCTAACCCTAATCCTAATCTTCAACCCTAAACCTAACACTTAACCCTAACCCTGTACCAAACCCTAACCCCTCATCTTAACCCTAACCGTAAACCTCAACCCTAAAAAAAAGTGTAACCGTTAAACCTAAGAGTACCCATTAACCCTAACCCTAAGCCCTAACCCTAAGCCCTCACCCTAACACTAAACTTCATCCTTAACCCTAACCATAATCCTAACCCTAAATCTAATTCTCAGACTTCTTGCTTTCTTAGAGTTTAGAAAGCCTGCAATCCTCCCATGCCATGCGTGAAAGGAGGCTCTACCACTGTGTCCTGCATGAAACCCACGGGCCCATACCCAGAGTATGATAGAGTGGGTTCCCGGGTACAATCCCAGCCCCCTAAACTCCCCCCGCCCGCCCAATGCAGACAGGGCCCGTGCGCTAAGCATAAACAATACCTTTAACAGATAACCCTAACCCTGAACATAACACCCAACCCTGTTCCTATTTCTCCCCTTAACACGTAAACCTCACCGTGCGCCTAACTTTAACCTCTTATCCTAACGTTAATGCATAACCCATTTCCTGAGAACAACTCCTATCCTATAATTCTAACCCTATCTCCTAGTCATCACTGTGACACCTAATCCCTAACCCTAATTCTAAACCGCTAACCCTAACCGTAACCCTACCTACAACCCTAACACTGACAGTAACCCTTACTTCTAACCCCAACGCTATGCCTAACAAAAACCCTAACCCTTCACCCTAACCCCTAAGGCTTACCCTAACCCTTAATCCTAATCCTAATCCTAACCATTAAACCTAACCCTAGCTCTTAAAGATAACCCTGAACCTTGCCCTCACGACTAGACCTAACCCTGACACTAACCTAACACCTAACCCTAAGCAGAACCCCTAAAGCTAAGCCTGAACCCTATCCCTAACCCTAGCAGTAAACTTTAACCCTAAACCTAAGCCCAACCCGTAACCCTAATCCTATCCTTTTACCCTAAAACTAACCCCTAAACCTAACCCCTATACCTCACCCTAACTCTAACCCCAATCCTAATTCTAACCATACCCCTTCATAAAACACTAACTCTTAACCGCTAACCCTAACACTAACCAAAAACCCTAATCACTAATCCCTAACCCTAACGCTTAACCTTTACCCTCACCGTTAACCCTCACCCTAAATCTTAACACTGACCCTAACCTTAACCTTTAACTCTAAGCCTAACCCTTAACCCTACAGTAAGGAAGACCCTTAATGCTAATGGGATCCCTTTTCCGTAACCCTAACTCTACAGCTAAAAATAACAGTAACCTTTCATCCTTAAACCTAACCCCTAACACTTACTTTAACCCCAAACCATAACCCTAATCCTAAGCATTAAACCTAACCCTATCTCTTAACCCTAACGCTAGCCCTTACCCGAACGCCTAGATCTAACCCTAAATCGAACCTACCGCCTAATCCTAACCTTAAGCCCTAATGCTAACTCTAACCCTGAACCCTAAACCTACCCGTAACCCTTAACACTAACCCTATCCGTGAACCTTAACCCTGACCCTAACCATTACCCGCAACCAGGCATTTAACCCTGACCCTACCCCTAGTCCTTTATGATAACCCTAACACTAAACCCTAACCCTAAGGCCAACACTTAACCGTAATCCTATCCCTTAACCCTAACCCTAACCCTAACCCTAATGCTAACCCCTAAACGTAACCCTAACCGTCACCAGTAAACCTAACCCTAACCTCTAACACAAACCATAGCACATAACTCTAACCCTAAAACTAACCCTAACCCTAAACCTAACCCTAAACCCTAACTCTTAACCTTAACCCTAAGCATTAACTCTCACGCTATCCTATAATCCTAACCCTAATCCTAATCTTCAACCCTAAACCTTACACTTAACCCTAACCCTGTACCAAACCCTAACCCCTCATCTTAACCCTAACCGTAAACCTCAACCCTAAACCAAAGTGTAACCGTTAAACCTAAGAGTAACCTTTAACCCTAACCCTAATCCCTAACCCTAAGCCCTCACCCTAACACTAAACTTCATCCTTAACCCTAACCATAATCCTAACCCTAAATCTAATTCTCAGACTTCTTGCTTTCTTAGAGTTTAGAAAGCCTGCAATCCTCCCATGCCATGCGTGAAAGGAGGCTCTACCACTGTGTCCTGTATGAAACCCACGGACCCATACCCAGAGTATGATAGAGTGGGTTCCCGGGTACAATCCCAGCCCCCAAAACTCCCCCCCGCCCGCCTAATGCAGACAGGGCCCGTGCGCTAAGAATAAACAATACCTTTAACAGATAACCCTAACCCTGAACATAACACCCAACCCTGTTCCTATTTCTCCCCTTAACACGTAAACTTCACCGTGCGCCTAACTTTAACCTCTTATCCTAACGTTAATGCATAACCCATTTCCTGAGAACAACCCCTATCCCATAATTCTAACCCTATCTCCTAGTCATCAATGTGACACCTAATCCCTAACCCTAATTCCAAACCGCTAACCCTAACCGTAACCCTACCTACAACCCTAACACTGACAGTAACCCTTACTTCTAACCCCAACGCAATGCCTAACAAAAACCCTAACCCTTGAGCCTAACCCTTCACCCTAACCCCTAAGACTTACCCTAACCCTTAACCCTAATCCTAATCCTAACCATTAAACCTAACCCTAGCTCTTAAAGCTAACCCTAAACCTTACCCTCACGACTAGACCTAACCCTGACACTAACCTAACACTTAACCCTAACCAGAACCCCTAAAGCTAACCCTGAACCCTATCCCTAACCCTAGCAGTAAACTTTAACCCTAATCCTAAGCCCAACCCGTAACCCTAATCCTATCCTTTTACCCTAAAACTAACCGCTAAACCTAACCCCTATACCTCACCCTAACTCTAACCCCAATCCTAATTCTAACCATACCCCTTCATAAAACACTAACTCCTAACCGCTAACCCTAACACTAACCAAAAACCCTAATCACTAATCCCTAACCCTAACGCTTAACCTTTACCCTAACCGTTAACCCTCACCCTAAATCTTAACACTGACCCTAACCTTAACCTTTAACTCTAAGCCTAACCCTTAACCCTACAGTAAGGAAGACCCTTAATGCTAATGGGATCCCTTATCCCTAACCCTAACACTACAGCTAAAAATAACCCTAACCTTGGATCCTTAAACCTAACCCCTAACACTTACTTTAACCCCAAACCCTAACCCTAATCCTAAGCATTAAACCTAACCCTATCTCTCAACCCTAACGCTAGCCCTTACCCTAACGCCTAGATCTAACCCTAAATCGAACCTACCGCCTAATCTTAACCTTAAGCCCTAATGCTAACTCTAACCCTGAACCCTAAACCTACCCATAACCCTTAACACTAACCCTATCCGTGAACCTTAACCCTGACCCTAACCGTTACCCGCACTCAAGCATTTAACCCTGACCCTACCCCTAATCCTTAATGATAACACTAACACTAAACCCTAACCCTAAGCCCAACACTTAACCCTAATCCTATCCCTTAACCCTAACCCTAACGCAAACCCCTAAACGTAACCCTAACCGTGACCAGTAAACCTAACCTTAACCTCTAACACAAACCATAGCACATAACTCTAACCCTAAAACTAAACCTAACCCCAAACCTAACCCTAACCCCTAACTCTTAAGCTTAACACTAAGCGTTAACTCTCACGCTAACCTTTAATCCTAACCCTAATCCTAATCTTCAACCCTAAACCTAACACTTAACCCTAACCCTGTACCAAACCCTAACCCCTCATCTTAACCCTAACCGTAAACCTCAACCCTAAAAAAAGTGTAACCGTTAAACCTAAGAGTAACCTTTACCCCTAACCCTAAGCCCTAACCCTAAGCCCTCACCCTAACACTAAACTTCATCCTTAACCCTAACCATAATCCTAACCCTAAATCTAATTCTCAGACTTCTTGCTTTCTTAGAGTTTAGAAAGCCTGCAATCCTCCCATGCCATGCGTGAAAGGAGGCTCTACCACTGTGTCCTGCATGAAACCCACGGGCCCATACCCAGAGTATGATAGAGTGGGTTCCCGGGTACAATCCCAGACCCCTAAACTCCCCCCGCCCGCCTAATGCATACAGGGCCCGTGCGCTAAGCATAAACAATACCTTTAACAGATAACCCTAACCCTGAACATAACACCCAACCCTGTTCCTATTTCTCCCCTTAACACGTAAACCTCACCGTGCGCCTAACTTTAACCTCTTATCCTAACGTTAATGCATAACCCATTTCCTGAGAACAACCCCTATCCCATAATTCTAACCCTATCTCCTAGTCATCACTGTGACACCTAATCCCTAACCCTAATTCCAAACCGCTAACCCTAACCGTAACCCTACCTACAACCCTAACACTGACAGTAACCCTTACTTCTAACCCCAACGCTATGCCTAACAAAAACCCTAACCCTTGAGCCTAACCCTTCACCCTAACCCCTAAGACTTACCCTAACCCTTAACCCTAATCCTAATCCTAACCATTAAACCTAACCCTAGCTCTTAAAGCTAACCCTAAACCTTACCCTCACGACTAGACCTAACCCTGACACTAACCTAACACTTAACCCTCAGCAGAACCCCTAAAGCTAACCCTGAACCCTATCCCTAACCCTAGCAGTAAACTTTAACCCTAAACCTAAGCCCAACCCGTAACCCTAATCCTATCCTTTTACCCTAAAACTAACCCCTAAACCTAACCCCTATACCTCACCCTAACTCTAACCCCAATCCTAATTCTAACCATACCCCTTCATAAAACACTAACTCCTAACCGCTAACCCTAACACTAACCAAAAACCCTAATCACTAATCCCTAACCCTAACGCTTAACCTTTACCCTAACCGTTAACCCTCACCCTAAATCTTAACACTGACCCTAACCTTAACCTTTAACTCTAAGCCTAACCCTTAACCCTACAGTAAGGAAGACCCTTAATGCTAATGGGATCCCTTATCCCTAACCCTAACACTACAGCTAAAAATAACCCTAACCTTGGATCCTTAAACCTAACCCCTAACACTTACTTTAACCCCAAACCCTAACCCTAATCCTAAGCATTAAACCTAACCCTATCTCTCAACCCTAACGCTAGCCCTTACCCTAACGCCTAGATCTAACCCTAAATCGAACCTACCGCCTAATCTTAACCTTAAGCCCTAATGCTAACTCTAACCCTGAACCCTAAACCTACCCATAACCCTTAACACTAACCCTATCCGTGAACCTTAACCCTGACCCTAACCGTTACCCGCACTCAAGCATTTAACCCTGACCCTACCCCTAATCCTTAATGATAACACTAACACTAAACCCTAACCCTAAGCCCAACACTTAACCCTAATCCTATCCCTTAACCCTAACCCTAACGCAAACCCCTAAACGTAACCCTAACCGTGACCAGTAAACCTAACCTTAACCTCTAACACAAACCATAGCACATAACTCTAACCCTAAAACTAAACCTAACCCCAAACCTAACCCTAACCCCTAACTCTTATGCTTAACACTAAGCGTTAACTCTCACGCTAACCTTTAATCCTAACCCTAATCCTAATCTTCAACCCTAAACCTAACACTTAACCCTAACCCTGTACCAAACCCTAACCCCTCATCTTAACCCTAACCGTAAACCTCAACCCTAAAAAAAGTGTAACCGTTAAACCTAAGAGTAACCTTTACCCCTAACCCTAAGCCCTAACCCTAAGCCCTCACCCTAACACTAAACTTCATCCTTAACCCTAACCATAATCCTAACCCTAAATCTAATTCTCAGACTTCTTGCTTTCTTAGAGTTTAGAAAGCCTGCAATCCTCCCATGCCATGCGTGAAAGGAGGCTCTACCACTGTGTCCTGCATGAAACCCACGGGCCCATACCCAGAGTATGATAGAGTGGGTTCCCGGGTACAATCCCAGACCCCTAAACTCCCCCCGCCCGCCTAATGCAGACAGGGCCCGTGCGCTAAGCATAAACAATACCTTTAACAGATAACCCTAACCCTGAACATAACACCCAACCCTGTTCCTATTTCTCCCCTTAACACGTAAACCTCACCGTGCGCCTAACTTTAACCTCTTATCCTAACGTTAATGCATAACCCATTTCCTGAGAACAACCCCTATCCCATAATTCTAACCCTATCTCCTAGTCATCACTGTGACACCTAATCCCTAACCCTAATTCCAAACCGCTAACCCTAACCGTAACCCTACCTACAACCCTAACACTGACAGTAACCCTTACTTCTAACCCCAGCGCTATGCCTAACAAAAACCCTAACCCTTGAGCCTAACCCTTCACCCTAACCCCTAAGACTTACCCTAACCCTTAACCCTAATCCTAATCCTAACCATTAAACCTAACCCTAGCTCTTAAAGCTAACCCTAAACCTTACCCTCACGACTAGACCTAACCCTGACACTAACCTAACACTTAACCCTCACCAGAACCCCTAAAGCTAACCCTGAACCCTATCCCTAACCCTAGCAGTAAACTTTAACCCTAAACCTAAGCCCAACCCGTAACCCTAATCCTATCCTTTTACCCTAAAACTAACCCCTAAACCTAACCCCTATACCTCACCCTAACTCTAACCCCAATCCTAATTCTAACCATACCCCTTCATAAAACACTAACTCCTAACCGCTAACCCTAACACTAACCAAAAACCCTAATCACTAATCCCTAACCCTAACGCTTAACCTTTACCCTAACCGTTAACCCTCACCCTAAATCTTAACACTGACCCTAACATTAACCTTTAACTCTAAGCCTAACCCTTAACCCTACAGTAAGGAAGACCCTTAATGCTAATGGGATCCCTTATCCCTAA
Source organism: Eulemur rufifrons (assembly GCF_041146395.1). NCBI lineage: Eukaryota > Metazoa > Chordata > Mammalia > Primates > Lemuridae > Eulemur > Eulemur rufifrons. The sequence continues at coordinate 360,399 of NW_027182897.1, read as the reverse complement.
CCCTAACACTACAGCTAAAAATAACCCTAACCTTGGATCCTTAAACCTAACCCCTAACACTTACTTTAACCCCAAACCCTAACCCTAATCCTAAGCATTAAACCTAACCCTATCTCTCAACCCTAACGCTAGCCCTTACCCTAACGCCTAGATCTAACCCTAAATCGAACCTACCGCCTAATCTTAACCTTAAGCCCTAATGCTAACTCTAACCCTGAACCCTAAACCTACCCATAACCCTTAACACTAACCCTATCCGTGAACCTTAACCCTGACCCTAACTATTACCCGCACCCAAGCATTTAACCCTGACCCTACCCCTAATCCTTAATGCTAACCCTAACACTAAACCCTAACCCTAAGCCCAACACTTATCCCTAATCCTATCCCTTAACCCTAACCCTAACCCTAATGCTACCCCCTAAACGTAACCCTAACCGTGACCAGTAAACCTAACCCTAACCTCTAACACAAAGCGTAGCTCATAACTCTAACCCTAAATCTAACCCTAACCCTAACCCTAACCCTAAACCCTAACTCTTAAGCTTAACCCTAAGCGTTAGCTCTCACGCTAACCTTTAATCCTAAACCTAATCCTAATCTTCAACCCTAAACCTAACACTTAACCCTAACCCTGTACCAAACCCTAACCCCTCATCTTAACCCTACCCGTAAACCTCAACCCTATACCAAAGTGTAACCATTAAACCTAAGAGTAACCTTTAACCCTAACCCTAATCCCTAACCCTAAGCCCTCACCCTAACACTAAACTTCATCCTTAACCCTAACCATAATCCTAACCCTAAATCTAATTCTCAGACTTCTTGATTTCTTAGAGTTTAGAAAGCCTGCAATCCTCCCATGCCATGCGTGAAAGGAGGCTCTACCTCTGCGTCCTGCATGAAACCCACGGGCTCATACCCAGAGTATGATAGAGTGGGTTCCCGGGTACAATCCAAGTCCCCTAAACTCCCCCCGCCCGCCCAATGCAGACAGGGCCCGTGCGCTAAGCATAAACAATACCTTTAACAGATAACCCTAACCCTGAACATAACACCCAACCCTGTTCCTATTTCTCCCCTTAACACGTAAACCTCACCGTGCGCCTAACATTAACCTCTTATCCTAACGTTAATGCATAACCCATTTCCTGAGAACAACCCCTATCCCATAATTCTAACCCTATCTCCTAGTCATCACTGTGACACCTAATCCCTAACCCTAATTCTAAACCGCTAACCCTAACCGTAACCCTACCTACAACCCTGACACTGACAGTAACCCTTACTTGTAACTCCAACGCTATGCCTAACAAAAACCCTGAACCTTCACCCTAACCCCTAAGCCTTACCCTAACCCTTAACCCTAATCCTAATCCTAACCATTAAACCTAACCCTAGCTCTTAAAGCTAACCCTAAACCTTACCCTCACGTCTAGACCTAATCCTGACACTAACCTAACACCTAACCCTAACCAGAACCCCTAAAGCTAACCCTGAACCCTATCCCTAACCCTAGCAGTAAACTTTAACCCTAAACCTAAGCCCAACCCGTAACCCTAATCCTATCCTTTTACCCTAAAACTAACCCCTAAACCTAACCCCTATACCTCACCCTAACTCTAACCCCAATCCTAATTCTAACCATACCCCTTCATAAAACACTAACTCCTAACCGCTAACCCTAACACTAACCAAAATCCCTAATCACTAATCCCTAACCCTAACACTTAACCTTTACCCTAACCGTTAACCCTCACCCTAAATCTTAACACTGACCCTAACCTTAACCTTTAACTCTAAGCCTAACCCTTAACCCTACAGTAAGGAAGACCCTTAATGCTAATGGGATCCCTTATCCCTAACCCTAACACTACAGCTAAAAATAACCCTAACCTTTGATCCTTAAACCTAACCCCTAACACTTACTTTAACCCCAAACCCTAACCCTAATCCTAAGCATTAAACCTAACCCTATCTCTTAACCCTAACGCTAGCCCTTACCCGAACGCGTAGATCTAACCCTAAATCTAACTTACCGCCTAATCCTAACCTTAAGCCCTAATGCTAACTCTAACCCTGAACCCTAAACCTACCCGTAACCCTTAACACTAACCCTATCCGTGAACCTTAACCCTGACCCTAAACATTACCCGCACCCAAGCATTTAACCCTGGCCCTACCCCTAATCCTTAATGATAACCCTAACACTAAACCCTAACCCTAAGCCCAACACTTATCCCTAATCCTATCCCTTAACCCTAACCATAAGCCTAACCCTAATGCTACCCCCTAAACCTAACCCTAGCCGTGACCAGTAAACCTAACCCTAACATCTAACACAAACCATAGCACATAACTCTAACTCTAAAACTAAACCTAACCCTAAACCTAAACCCTAACACTTAACCTTAACCCTAAGCGTTAACTCTCACGCTAACCTTTAATCCTAACCCTAATCCTAATCTTCAACCCTAAACCTAACACTTAACCCTAACCCTGTACCAAACCCTAACCCCTCATCTTAACCCTAACCGTAAACCTCAACCCTAAACCAAAGTGTAACCGTTAAACCTAAGGGTAACCTTTAACCCTAACCCTAATCCCTAACCCTAAGCCCTCACCCTAACACTAAACTTCATCCTTAACCCTAACCATAATCCTAACCCTAAATCTAATTCTCAGACTTCTTGCTTTCTTAGAGTTTAGAAAGCCTGCAATCCTCCCATGCCATGCGTGAAAGGAGGCTCTACCACTGCGTCCTGCATGAAACCCACGGGCCCATACCCAGAGGATGATAGAGTGGGTTCCCGGGTACAATCCCAGCCCCCTAAACTCCCCCCGCCCGCCCAATGCAGACAGGGCCCATGCGCTAAGCATAAACAATACCTTTAACAGATAACCCTAACCCTGAACATAACACGCAACCCTGTTCCTATTTCTCCCCTTAACACGTAAACCTCACCGTGCGCCTAACTTTAACCTCTTATCCTAACGTTAATGCATAACCCATTTCCTGAGAACAACCCCTATCCCATAATTCTAACCCTATCTCCTAGTCATCACTGTGACACCTAATCCCTAACCCTAATTCTAAACCGCTAACCCTAACCGTAACCCTACCTACAACTTTAACACTGACAGTAACCCTTACTTCTAACCCCAACGCTATGCCTAACAAAAACCCTAACCCTTGACTCTAACCCTTCACCCTAACCCCTAAGCCTTACCCTAACCCTTAACCCTAATCCTAATCCTAACCATTAAACCTAACCCTAGCTCTTAAAGCTAACCCTAAACCTTACCCTCACGACTAGACCTAACCCTGACACTAACCTAACACCTAACCCTAACCAGAACCCCTAATGCTAACCCTGAACCCTATTGCTAACCCTAGCAGTAACTTTAACACTAAACCTAAGCCCAACCCGAAACCCTAATCCTATCATTTTACCCTAAAACTAACCCCTAAACCTAACCCCTATACCTCACCCTAACTCTAACCCCAATCCTAATTCTAACCATACCCCTTCATAAAACACTAACTCCTAACCGCTAACCCTAACACTAACCAAAAACCCTAATCACTAATGCCTAACCCTTACGCTTAACCTTTACCCTAACCGTTAACCCTCACCCTAAATCTTAATACTGACCCTAACCTTAACCTTTAACTCTAAGCCTAACCCTTAACCCTACAGTAAGGAAGACCCTTAATGCTAATGGGATCCCTTATCCCTAACCCTAACACTACAGCTAAAAATAACCCTAAGCTTTGATCCTTAAACCTAACCCCTAACACTTACTTTAACCCCAAACCCTAACCCTAATCCTAAGCATTAAACCTAACCCTATCTCTGAACCCTAACGCTAGCCCTTACCCAAACGCGTAGACCTAACCCTAAATCGAAACTACCGCCTAATCCTAACCTTAAGCCCTAATGCTAACTCTAACCCTGAACCCTAAACCTACCCGTAACCCTTAACACTAACCTTATCCGTGAACCTTAACCCTGACCCTAACCATTACCCTCACCCAAGCATTTAACCCTGACCTTACCCCTAATCCTTAATGATAACCCTAACACTAAACCCTCAACCTACTCCCAACACTTAACCCTAATCCTGTCCCTAACCCCTAACCCTAATGCTAACCCCTAAACCTAACCCTCACCGTGACCAGTAAACCTAACCCTAACCTCTAACACAAACCATAGCACATAACTCTAACCCTAAAACGAACCCTAAACCTAACCCTAAACCCTAACTCTTAAGCTTAACCCTAAGCGTTAACTCTCACGCTAACCTTTAATCCTAACCCTAATCCTAATCTTCAACCCTAAACCTAACACTTAACCCTAACCCTGTACCAAACCCTAACCCCTCATCTTAACCCTAACCGTAAACCTCAACCCTAAAAAAAAGTGTAACCGTTAAACCTAAGCGTAACCTTTAACCCTAACCCTAAGCCCTAACCCTAAGCCCTCACCCTAACACTAAACCTCATCCTTAACCCTAACCATAATCCTAACCCTAAATCTAATTCTCAGACTTCTTGCTTTCTTAGAGTTTAGAAAGCCTGCAATCCTCCCATGCCATGCGTGAAAGGAGGCACTACCACTGTGTCCTGCATGAAACCCACGGGCCCATACCCAGAGTATGATAGAGTGGGTTCCCGGGTACAATCCCAGCCCCCTAAACTCCCCCCGCCCGCCCAATGCAGACAGGGCCCGTGCGCTAAGCATAAACAATACCTTTAACAGATAACCCTAACCCTGAACATAACACCCAACCCTGTTCCTATTTCTCCCCTTAACACGTAAACCTCACCGTGCGCCTAACTTTAACCTCTTATCCTAACGTTAATGCATAACCCATTTCCTGAGAACAACTCCTATCCTATAATTCTAACCCTATCTCCTAGTCATCACTGTGACACCTAATCCCTAACCCTAATTCTAAACCGCTAACCCTAACCGTAACCCTACCTACAACCCTGACACTGACAGTAACCCTTACTTCTAACCCCAACGCTATGCCTAACAAAAACCCTTACCCTGCACCCTAACCCCTAAGCCTTACCCTAACCCTTAACCCTAATCCTAATCCTAACCATTAAACCTAACCCTAGCTCTCAAAGATAACCCTGAACCTTCCCCTCACGACTAGACCTAACCCTGACACTAACCTAACACCTAACCCTAAGCAGAACCCCTAAAGCTAAGCCTGAACCCTATCCCTAACCCTAGCACTAAACTTTAACCCTAAACCTAAGCCCAACCCGTAACCCTAATCCTATCCTTTTACCCTAAAACTAACCCCTAAACCTAACCCCTATACCTCACCCTAACTCTAACCCCAATCCTAATTCTAACCATACCCCTTCATAAAACACTAACTCCTAACCGCTAACCCTAACACTAACCAAAAACCCTAATCACTAATCCCTAACCCTAACGCTTAACCTTTACCCTGACCGTTAACCCTCACCCTAAATCTTAACACTGACCCTAACCTTAACCTTTAACTCTAAGCCTAACCCTTAACCCTACAGTAAGGAAGACCCTTAATGCTAATGGGATCCCTTTTCCGTAACCCTAACACTACAGCTAAAAATAACCCTAACCTTTGATCCTTAAACCTAACTCCTAACACTTACTTTAACCCCAAACCATAACCCTAATCCTAAGCATTAAACCTAACCCTATCTCTTAACCCTAACGCTAGCCCTTACCCGAACGCCTAGATCTAACCCTAAATCGAACCTACCGCCTAATCCTAACCTTAAGCCCTAATGCTAACTCTAACCCTGAACCCTAAACCTACACGTAACCCTTAACACTAACCCTATCCGTGAACCTTAACCCTGACCCTAACCATTACCCGCACCCAGGCATTTAACCCTGACCCTACCCCTAGTCCTTAATGATAACCCTAACACTAAACCCTAACCCTAAGGCCAACACTTAACCGTAATCCTATCCCTTAACCCTAACCCTAACCCTGACCCTAATGCTAACCCCTAAACGTAACCCTAACCGTCACCAGTAAACCTAACCCTAACCTCTAACACAAACCATAGCACATAACTCTAACCCTAAAACTAACCCTAACCCTAAACCTAACCCTAAACCCTAACTCTTAACCTTAACCCTAAGCGTTAACTCTCACGCTATCCTATAATCCTAACCCTAATCCTAATCTTCAACCCTAAACCTTACACTTAACCCTAACCCTGTACCAAACCCTAACCCCTCATCTTAACCCTAACCGTAAACCTCAACCCTAAACCAAAGTGTAACCGTTAAACCTAAGAGTAACCTTTAACCCTAACCCTAATCCCTAACCCTAAGCCCTCACCCTAACACTAAACTTCATCCTTAACCCTAACCATAATCCTAACCCTAAATCTAATTCTCAGACTTCTTGCTTTCTTAGAGTTTAGAAAGCCTGCAATCCTCCCATGCCATGCGTGAAAGGAGGCTCTACCACTGTGTCCTGTATGAAACCCACGGACCCATACCCAGAGTATGATAGAGTGGGTTCCCGGGTACAATTCCAGCCCCCAAAACTCCCCCCCGCCCGCCTAATGCAGACAGGGCCCGTGCGCTAAGAATAAACAATACCTTTAACAGAAAACCCTAACCCTGAACATAACACCCAACCCTGTTCCTATTTCTCCCCTTAACACGTAAACCTCACCGTGCGCCTAACTTTAACCTCTTAACCTAACGTTAATGCATAACCCATTTCCTGAGAACAACCCCTATCCCATAATTCTAACCCTATCTCCTAGTCATCAATGTGACACCTAATCCCTAACCCTAATTCCAAACCGCTAACCCTAACCGTAACCCTACCTACAACCCTAACACTGACAGTAACCCTTACTTCTAACCCCAACGCTATGCCTAACAAAAACCCTAACCCTTGACCCTAACCCTTCACCCTAACCCCTAAGACTTACCCTAACCTTTAACCCTAATCCTAATCCTAACCATTAAACCTAACCCTAGCTCTTAAAGCTAACCCTAAACCTTACCCTCACGACTAGACCTAACCCTGACACTAACCTAACACTTAACCCTCACCAGAACCCCTAAAGCTAACCCTGAACCCTATCCCTAACCCTAGCAGTAAACTTTAACCCTAAACCTAAGCCCAACCCGTAACCCTAATCCTATCCTTTTACCCTAAAACTAACCCCTAAACCTAACCCCTATACCTCACCCTAACTCTAACCCCAATCCTAATTCTAACCATACCCCTTCATAAAACACTAACCGCTAACCTAACACTAACCAAAAACCCTAATCACTAATCCCTAACCCTAACACTTAACCTTTACCCTAACCGTTAACCCTCACCCTAAATCTTAACACTGACCCTAACCTTAACCTTTAACTCTAAGCCTAACCCTTAAGCCTACAGTAAGGAAGACCCTTAATGCTAATGATATCCCTTATCCCTAACCCTAACACTACAGCTAAAAATAACCCTAACCTTGGATCCTTAAACCTAACCCCTAACACTTTCTTTAACCCCAAACCCTAACCCTAATCCTAAGCATTAAACCTAACCCTATCTCTCAACCCTAACGCTAGCCCTTACCGTAACGCCTAGATCTAACCCTAAATCGAACCTACCGCCTAATCCTAACCTTAAGCCCTAATGCTAACTCTAACCCTGAACCCTAAACCTACCCGTAACCCTTAACACTAACCCTATCCGTGAACCTTAACCCTGACCCTAACTATTACCCACACCCAAGCATTTAACCCTGACCCTACCCCTAATCCTTAATGCTAACCCTAACACTAAACCCTAACCCTAATCCCAACACTTATCCCTAATCCTATCCCTTAACCCTAACCCTAACCCTAATGCTACCCCCTAAACGTAACCCTAACCGTGACCAGTAAACCTAACCCTAACCTCTAACACAAAGCGTAGCTCATAACTCTAACCCTAAATCTAACCCTAACCCTAACCCTAACCCTAAACCCTAACTCTTAACCTTAACCCAAAGCGTTAACTCTCACGCTAACCTTTAATCCTAAACCTAATACTAATCTTCAACCCTAAACCTAACACTTAACCCTAACCCTGTACCAAACCCTAACCCCTCATCTTAACCCTAACCGTAAACCTCAACCCTATACCAAAGTGTAACCATTAAACCTAAGAGTAACATTTAACCCTAACCCTAATCCCTAACCCTAAGCCCTCACCCCAACACTAAACTTCATCCTTAACCCTAACCATAATCCTAACCGTAAATCTAATTCTCAGACTTCTTGCTTTCTTAGAGTTTAGAAAGCCTGCAATCCTCCCATGCCATGCGTGAAAGGAGGCTCTACCTCTGCGTCCTGCATGAAACCCACGGGCTCATACCCAGAGTATGATAGAGTGGGTTCCCGGGTACAATCCAAGTCCCCTAAACTCCCCCCGCCCGCCCAATGCAGACAGGGCCCGTGCGCTAAGCATAAACAATACCTTTAACAGATAACCCTAACCCTGAACATAACACCCAACCCTGTTCCTATTTCTCCCCTTAACACATAAACCTCACCGTGCGCCTAACTTTAACCACTTATCCTAACGTTAATGCATAACCCATTTCCTGAGAACAACCCCTATCCCATAATTCTAACCCTATCTCCTAGTCATCACTGTGACACCTAATCCCTAACCCTAATTCTAAACCGCTAACCCTAACCGTAACCCTACCTACAACCCTGACACTGACAGTAACCCTTACTTGTAACTCCAACGCTATGCCTAACAAAAACCCTGAACCTTCACCCTAACCCCTAAACCTTACCCTAACCCTTAACCCTAATCCTAATCCTAACCATTAAACCTAACCCTAGCTCTTAAAGCTAACCCTAAACCTTATCCTCACGACTATGCCTAATCCTGACACTAACCTAACACCTAACCCTAACCAGAACCCCTAAAGCTAACCCTGAACCCTATCCCTAACCCTAGCAGTAAACTTTAACCCTAAACCTAAGCCCAACCCGTAACCCTAATCCTATCCTTTTACCCTAAAACTAACCCCTAAACCTAACCCCTATACCTCACCCTAACTCTAACCCCAATCCTAATTCTAACCATACCCCTTCATAAAACACTAACTCCTAACCGCTAACCCTAACACTAACCAAAATCCCTAATCACTAATCCCTAACCCTAACACTTAACCTTTACCCTAACCGTTAACCCTCACCCTAAATCTTAACACTGACCCTAACCTTAACCTTTAACTCTAAGCCTAACCCTTAACCCTACAGTAAGGAAGACCCTTAATGCTAATGGGATCCCTTATCCCTAACCCTAACACTACAGCTAAAAATAACCCTAACCTTTGATCCTTAAACCTAACCCCTAACACTTACTTTAACCCCAAACCCTAACCCTAATCCTAAGCATTAAACCTAACCCTATCTCTTAACCCTAACGCTAGCCCTTACCCTAACGCGTAGATCTAACCCTAAATCTAACCTACCGCCTAATCCTAACCTTAAGCCCTAATGCTAACTCTAACCCTGAACCCTAAACCTACCCGTAACCCTTAACACTAACCCTATCCGTGAACCTTAACCCTGACCCTAACCATTACCCGCACCCAAGCATTTAACCCTGACCCTACCCCTAATCCTTAATGATAACCCTAACACTAAACCCTAACCCTAAACCCAACACTTATCCCTAATCCTATCCCTTAACCCTAACCATAAGCCTAACCCTAATGCTACCCCCTAAACCTAACCCTAGCCGTGACCAGTAAACCTAACCCTAACCTCTAACACAAACCATAGCACATAACTCTAACTCTAAAACTAAACCTAACCCTAAACCTAAACCCTAACTCTTAACCTTAACCCTAAGCGTTAACTCTCACGCTAACCTTTAATCCTAACCCTAATCCTAATCTTTAACCCTAAACCTAACACTTAACCCTAACCCTGTACCAAACCCTAACCCCTCATCTTAACCCTAACCGTAAACCTCAACCCTAAACCAAAGTGTAACCGTTAAACCTAAGGGTAACCTTTAACCCTAACCCTAATCCCTAACCCTAAGCCCTCACCCTAACACTAAACTTCATCCTTAACCCTAACCATAATCCTAACCCTAAATCTAATTCTCAGACTTCTTGCTTTCTTAGAGTTTAGAAAGCCTGCAATCCTCCCATGCCATGCGTGAAAGGAGGCTCTACCACTGCGTCCTGCATGAAACCCACGGGCCCATACCCAGAGGATGATAGAGTGGGTTCCCAGGTACAATCCCAGCCCCCTAAACTCCCCCCGCCCGCCCAATGCAGACAGGGCCCGTGCGCTAAGCATAAACAATACCTTTAACAGATAACCCTAACCCTGAACATAACACCCAACCCTGTTCCTATTTCTCCCCTTAACACTTAAACCTCACCGTGCGCCTAACTTTAACCTCTTATCCTAACGTTAATGCATAACCCATTTCCTGAGAACAACCCCTATCCCATAATTCTAACCCTATCTCCTAGTCATCACTGTGACACCTAATCCCTAACCCTAATTCTAAACCGCTAACCCTAACCGTAACCCTACCTACAACCCTAACACTGACAGTAACCCTTACTTCTAACCCCAACGCTATGCCTAACAAAAACCCTAACCCTTGACTCTAACCCTTCACCCTAACCCCTAAGCCTTACCCTAACCCTTAACCCTAATCCTAATCCTAACCATTAAACCTAACCCTAGCTCTTAAAGCTAACCCTAAACCTTACCCTCACGACTAGACCTAACCCTGACACTAACCTAACACCTAACCCTAACCAGAACCCCTAATGCTAACCCTGAACCCTCTCGCTAACCCTAGCAGTAACTTTAACACTAAACCTAAGCCCAATACGAAACCCTAATCCTATCCTTTTACCCTAAAACTAACCCCTAAACCTAACCCCTATACCTCACCCTAACTCTAACCCCAATCCTAATTCTAACCATACCCCTTCATAAAACACTAACTCCTAACCGCTAACACTAACACTAACCAAAAACCCTAATCACTAATGCCTAACCCTTACGCTTAACCTTTACCCTAACCGTTAACCCTCACCCTAAATCTTAATACTGACCCTAACCTTAACCTTTAACTCTAAGCCTAACCCTTAACCCTACAGTAAGGAAGACCCTTAATGCTAATGGGATCCCTTATCCCTAACCCTAACACTACAGCTAAAAATAACCCTAAGCTTTGATCCTTAAAGCTAACCCCTAACACTTACTTTAACCCCAAACCCTAACCCTAATCCTAAGCATTAAACCTAACCCTATCTCTTAACCCTAACGCTAGCCCTTACCCTAAGGACTAGATCTAACCCTAAGTCTAACCTACCGCCGAATCCTAACCTTAAGCCCTAATGCTAACTCTAACCCTGAACCCTAAACCTACCCGTAACCCTTAACACTAACCCTATCCGTGAACCTTAACCCTGACCCTAACCATTACCCGCACCCAAGCATTTAACCCTGACCCTAACCCTAATCCTTAATGCTAACCCTAACACTAAACCCTAACCCTAAGCCCAACACTTATCCCTAATCCTATCCCCTAACCCTAACCCTAAGCCTAACCCTAATGCTACCCCCTAAACGTAACCCTAACCGTGACCAGTAAACCTAACCCTAACTTCTAACACAAACCATAGCACATAACTCTAACCCTAAAACTAACCCTAACCCTAACCCTAACCCTAAACCCTAACTCTTAACCTTAACACTAAGAGTTAACTCTCACGCTAACCTTTAATCCTAACCCTAATCCTAATCTTCAACCCTAAACCTAACACTTAACCCTAACCCTGTACCAAACCCTAACCCCTCATCTTAACCCTAACCGTAAACCTCAACCCTAAACCAAAGTGTAACCGTTAAACCTAAGAGTAACCTTTAACCCTAACCCTAATCCCTAACCCTAAGCCCTCACCCTTACACTAAACTTCATCCTTAACCCTAACCATAATCCTAACCCTAAATCTAATTCTCAGACTTCTTGCTTTCTTAGAGTTTAGAAAGCCTGCAATCCTCCCATGCCATGCGTGAAAGGAGGCTCTACCACTGTGTCCTGTATGAAACCCACGGGCCCATACCCAGAGTATGATAGAGTGGGTTCCCGGGTACAATCCCAGCCCCCAAAACTCCCCCCCGCCCGCCTAATGCAGACAGGGCCCGTGCGCTAAGCATAAACAATACCTTTAACAGATAACCCTAACCCTGAACATAACACCCAACCCTGTTCCTATTTCTCCCCTTAACACGTAAACTTCACCGTGCGCCTAACTTTAACCTCTTATCCTAACGTTAATGCATAACCCATTTCCTGAGAACAACCCCTATCCCATAATTCTAACCCTATGTCCTAGTCATCACTGTGACACCTAATCCCTAACCCTAATTCCAAACCGCTAACCCTAACCGTAACCCTACCTACAACCCTAACACTGACAGTAACCCTTACTTCTAACCCCAACGCTATGCCTAACATAAACCCTAACCCTTGACCCTAACCCTTCACCCTAACCCCTAAGCCTTACCCTAACCCTTAACCCTAATCCTAATCCTAACCATTAAACCTAACCCTAGCTCTTAAAGCTAAGCCTAAACCTTACCCTCACGACTAGACCTAACCCTGACACTAACCTAACACTTAACCCTCACCAGAACCCCTAAAGCTAACCCTGAACCCTATCCCTAACCCTAGCAGTAAACTTTAACCCTAAACCTAAGCCCAACACTTAACCCTAATCCTATCCCTTAACCCTAACCCTAACGCAAACCCCTAAACGTAACCCTAACCGTGACCAGTAAACCTAACCTTAACCTCTAACACAAACCATAGCACATAAC
>NW_027182897.1:332500-342500 GCF_041146395.1 Eulemur rufifrons | reverse complement strand
CCCTAACCCTAACCCTAACCCCGACCCCAACCCCAACCCTAACCCTAAACCTAACCCCTAACCCTGACCCTGAGCCTAACCCCTAATCCTAACCCTAACCCGTAATCCTACCCCTACCCCTACCCCTACCCTAACCCTAACCCTAACCCAACCCTAACCCTAACCCTAACACCAACCCCAACCATAACCCTAACCCCCCTAACACTAACCCTAACCCCTAACCCTAACCCTAACCCCTAACCCTAACCCTAACCCCTAACCCTAACCCCTAACCCCTGACCCTGACCCTGACCCTAACTCTAACCCGTACCCCTAACCCTAACCCTAACTCTAACCCTAAACCATAAACATACCCGTAACCCTTAACACTAACCCTATCCGTGAACCTTAACCCTGACCCTAACCATTACCCGCACCCAAGCTTTTAACCCTGACCCTAACCCTAATCCTTAATGCTAACCCTAACACTAAACCCTAACCCTAAGCCCAACACTTATCCCTAATCCTATCCCTTAACCTTAACCTTAACCCTAATGCTACCCCATAAACGTAACCCTAACCGTTTCCAGTAAACCTAACCCTAACTTCTAACACAAACCATAGCACATAACTCTAACCCTAAAACTAACCCTAACCCTAACCCTAACCCTAAACCCTAACTCTTAACCTTAACCCTAAGCGTTAACTCTCACGCTAACCTTTAATCCTAACCCTAATCCTAATCTTCAACCCTAAACCTAACACTTAACCCTAACCCTGTACCAAACACTAACCCCTCATCTAAACCCTAACCGTAAACCTCAACCCTAAACCAAAGTGTAACAGTTAAACCTAAGACTAACCTTTAACCCTAACCCTAATCCCTAACCTTAAGCCCTCACCCTAACACTAAACTTCATCCTTAACCCTAACAATAATCCTAACCCTAAATCTAATTCTCAGACTTCTTGCTTTCTTAGAGTTTAGAAAGCCTGCAATCCTCCCATGCCATGGGTGAAAGGAGGCTCTACCACTGTGTCCTGCATGAAACCCACGGGCCCATGCCCAGGGTATGATAGAGTGGTTTCCCGGGTACAATCCCAGCCCGCTAAACTCCATCCGCCTGCCTAATGCAGACAGGGCCCGTGCGCTAAGCATAAACACTACCTTTAACAGATAACCCTAACCCTGAACATAACACCCAACCCTGTTCCTATTTCTCCCCTTAACACGTAAACCTCACCGTGCACCTAACTTTAACCTCTTATCCTAACGTTAATGCATAACCCATTTCCTGAGAACAACCCCTATCCCATAATTCTAACCCTATATCCTAGTCATCACTGTGACAACTAATCTCTAACCCTAATTCTAAACCGCTAACCCTAACCGTAACCCTACCTACAACCCTAACACTGACAGTAACCCTTACTTCTAAACCCAACGCTATGCCTAACAAAAACCCTAACCCTTGACCCTATCCCTTCACCCTAACCCCTAAGCCTTACCCTAACCCTTAACCCTAATCCTAATCCTAACCATTAAACCTAACCCTAGCTCTTAAAGCTAAGCCTTAAACCTTACCCTCAGGGCTAGACCTAATCCTGACACTAACCTAACACCTAACCCTAACCAGAACCCCTAAAGCTAACCCTGAACCCTATCCCTAACCCTAGCAGTAAACTTTAACCCTAAACCTAAGCCCAACCCGTAACCCTAATCCTATCCTTTTACCCTAAAACTAACCGCTAAACCTAACCCCTATACCTCACCCTAACTCTAACCCCAATCCTAATTCTAACCATACCCCTTCATAAAACACTAACTCCTAACCGCTAACCCTAACACTAACCAAAAACCCTAATCACTAATAGCTAACCCTAACGCTTAACCTTTACCCTAACCGTTAACCCTCACCCTAAATCTTAACACTGACCCTAACCTTAACCTTTAACTCTAAGCCTAACCCTTAACCCTACAGTAAGGAAAACCCTTAATGCTAATGGGATCCCTTATCCCTAACCCTAACACTACAGCTAAAAATAACCCTAACCTTTGATCCTGAAACCTAACCCCTAACACTTACTTTAACCCCAAACCCTAACCCTAATCCTAAGCATTAAACCTAACCCTATCTCTTAACCCTAACGCTAGCCCTTACCCAAACGCGTAGATCTAACCCTAAATCGAAACCACCGCCTAATCCTAACCTTAAGCCCTAATGCTAACTCTAACCCTGAACCCTAAACCTACCCGTAACCCTTAACACTAACCCTATCCGTGAACCTTATTCCTGACCCTAACCATTACCCGCACCCAAGCATTTAACCCTGACCCTACTCCTAATCCTTAATGATAACCCTAACACGAAACCCTAACCCTAAGCCCAACACTTATCCCTAATCCTATCCCTTAACCCTAACCATAAGCCTAACCCTAATGCTACCCCCTAAACCTAACCCTAGCCGTGACCAGTAAACCTAACCCTAACTTCTAACACAAACCATAGCACATTACTCTAACTCTAAAACTAACCCTAACCCTAACCCTAAACCCTAACTCTTAACCTTAACCCTAAGCGTTAACTCTCACGTTAACCTTTAATCCTAACCCTAATCCTAATCTTCAACCCTAAACCTAACACATAACCCTAACCCTGTACCAAACCCTAACCCCTCATCTTAACCCTAACCGTAAACCTCAACCCTAAACCAAAGTGTAACCGTTAAACCTAAGGGTAACCTTTAACCCTAACCCTAATCCCTAACCCTAAGCCCTCACCCTAACACTAAACTTCATCCTTAACCCTAACCATAATCCTAACCCTAAATCTAATTCTCAGACTTCTTGCTTTCTTAGAGTTTAGAAAGCCTGCAATCCTCCCATGCCATGCGTGAAAGGAGGCTCTACCACTGCGTCCTGCATGAAACCCACGGGCCCATACCCAGAGTACGATAGAGTGGGTTCCCGGGTACAATCCCAGCCCCTTAAACTCCCCCCGCCCGCCCAATGCAGACAGGGCCCGTGCGCTAAGCATAAACAATACCTTTAACAGATAACCCTAACCCTGAACATAACACCCAACCCTGTTCCTATTTCTCCCCTTAACACGTAAACCTCACCGTGCGCCTAACTTTAACCTCTTATCCTAACGTTAATGCATAACCCATTTCCTGAGAACAACCCCTATCCCATAATTCTAACCCTATCTCCTAGTCATCACTGTGACACCTAATCCCTAACCCTAATGCTAAACCGCTAACCCTAACCGTAACCCTACCTACAACCCTAACACTGACAGTAACCCTTACTTCTAAACCCAACGCTATGCCTAACAAAAATCCTAACCCTTGACCCTATCCCTTCACCCTAACCCCTAAGCCTTACCCTAACCCTTAACCCTAATCCTAATCCTAACCGTTAAACCTAACCCTAGCTCTTAAAGCTAACCCTAAACCTTACCCTCACGACTAGACCTAACCCTGACACTAACCTAACACCTAACCCTAACCAGAACCCCTAAAGCTAACCCTGAACCCTATCCCTAACCCTAGCAGTAAACTTTCACCCTAAACCTAAGCCCAACCCGTAACCCTAATCCTATCCGTTTACCCTAAACCTAACCCCTATACCTCACCCTAACTCTAACCCCAATCCTAATTCTAACCATACCCCTTCATAAAACACTAACTCCTAACCGCTAACCCTAACACTAACCAAAAACCCTAATCACTAATCCCTAACCCTGACGCTTAACCTTTACCCTAACCATTAACCCTCACCCCAAATCTTAACACTGACCCTAACCTTAACCTTTAACTCTAAGCCTAACCCTTAACCCTACAGTAAGGAAGACCCTTAATGCTAATGGGATCCCTTATCCCTAACCCTAACACTACAGCTAAAAATAACCCTAACCTTTGATCCTTAAACCTAACCCCTAACCCTTACTTTAACCCCAAACCCCAACCCTAATCCTAAGCATTAAACCTAACCCTATCTCTTAACCCTAACGCTAACCCTTACCCTAACGCCTAGATCTAACCCTAATTCTAACCTACCGCCTATTCCTAACCTTAAGCCCTAATGCTAACTCTAACCCTGAACCCTAAACCTACCCGTAACCCTTAACACTAACCCTATCCGTGAACCTTAACCCTGACCCTAACCATTACCCGCAGCAAAGCATTTAACCCTGACCCTACCCCTAATCCTTAATGATAACACTAACACTAAACCCTAACCCTAAGCCCAACACTTATCCCTAATCCTATCCCTTAACCCTAACCCTAATGCTAACCCCTAAACGTAACACTAACTGTGACCAGTAAACCTAACCCTAACCTCTAACACAAACCATAGCACTAAACTAACTGAAACTAACCCTATCCCTAACCCTAACCCTAAACCCTAACTCTTAACCTTAACCCTAAGCGTTAACTCTCACGCTAACCTTTAATCCTAACCCTAATCCTAATCTTCAACACTAAACCTAACACTTAACCCTACTGTACCATAACCTAACCCCTCATCTTAACCCTAATCGTAAACCTCAACCCTAAACCAAAGTGTAACTGTTAAATCTAAGAGTAACCTTTAACCCTAACCCTAATACCTAAGCCTAAGCCCTCACCCTAACACTAAACTTCATCCTTAACCCTAACCATAATCCAACCCTAAATCTCATTCTCACACTTCTTGCTTTCTTAGAGTTTAGAAAGCCTGCCATCCTCCTATGCCATGGGTGAAAGGAGGCTCTACCACTGTGTCCTGCATGAATCCCACGGGCCCATACCCAGAGTAAGATAGAGTGGGTTCCCGGGTACAATCCCAACCCCCTAAACTCCCCCCACCCGCCTAATGCAGACAGGGCCCGTGCGCTAAGCATAAACAATACCTTTAACAGATAACCCTAACCCTCAACATAACACCCAACCCTGTTCCTATTTCTCCCCTTAACACGTAAACCTCCCCGTGCGCCTAACTTTAACCTCTTATCCTAACGTTAATGCATAACCCATTTCCTGAGAACAACCACTATCCCATAATTCTAACCCTATCTCCTAGTCATCACTGTGACACCTAATCCCTAACCCTAATTCTAAACCGCTAACCCTAACCGTAACCCTACCTACAACCCTAACACTGACAGTAACCCTTACTTCTAAACCCAACGCTATGCCTAACAAAAACCCTAACCCTTGACCCTATCCCTTCACCCTAACCCCTAAGCCTTACCCTAACCCTTAACCCTAATCCTAATCCTAACCATTAAACCTAACCCTAGCTCTTAAAGCTAAGCCTTAAACCTTACCCTCAGGGCTAGACCTAATCCTGACACTAACCTAACACCTAACCCTAACCAGAACCCCTAAAGCTAACCCTGAACCCTATCCCTAACCCTAGCAGTAAACTTTAACCCTAAACCTAAGCCCAACCCGTAACCCTAATCCTATCCTTTTACCCTAAAACTAACCGCTAAACCTAACCCCTATACCTCACCCTAACTCTAACCCCAATCCTAATTCTAACCATACCCCTTCATAAAACACTAACTCCTAACCGCTAACCCTAACACTAACCAAAAACCCTAATCACTAATAGCTAACCCTAACGCTTAACCTTTACCCTAACCGTTAACCCTCACCCTAAATCTTAACACTGACCCTAACCTTAACCTTTAACTCTAAGCCTAACCCTTAACCCTACAGTAAGGAAAACCCTTAATGCTAATGGGATCCCTTATCCCTAACCCTAACACTACAGCTAAAAATAACCCTAACCTTTGATCCTGAAACCTAACCCCTAACACTTACTTTAACCCCAAACCCTAACCCTAATCCTAAGCATTAAACCTAACCCTATTTCTTAACCCTAACGCTAGCCCTTACCCAAACGCGTAGATCTAACCCTAAATCGAAACCACCGCCTAATCCTAACCTTAAGCCCTAATGCTAACTCTAACCCTGAACCCTAAACCTACCCGTAACCCTTAACACTAACCCTATCCGTGAACCTTATTCCTGACCCTAACCATTACCCGCACCCAAGCATTTAACCCTGACCCTACTCCTAATCCTTAATGATAACCCTAACACGAAACCCTAATCCTAAGCCCAACACTTATCCCTAATCCTATCCCTTAACCCTAACCATAAGCCTAACCCTAATGCTACCCCCTAAACCTAACCCTAGCCGTGACCAGTAAACCTAACCCTAACTTCTAACACAAACCATAGCACATTACTCTAACTCTAAAACTAACCCTAACCCTAACCCTAAACCCTAACTCTTAACCTTAACCCTAAGCGTTAACTCTCACGCTAACCTTTAATCCTAACCCTAATCCTAATCTTCAACCCTAAACCTAACACATAACCCTAACCCTGTACCAAACCCTAACCCCTCATCTTAACCCTAACCGTAAACCTCAACCCTAAACCAAAGTGTAACCGTTAAACCTAAGGGTAACCTTTAACCCTAACCCTAATCCCTAACCCTAAGCCCTCACCCTAACACTAAACTTCATCCTTAACCCTAACCATAATCCTAACCCTAAATCTAATTCTCAGACTTCTTGCTTTCTTAGAGTTTAGAAAGCCTGCAATCCTCCCATGCCATGCGTGAAAGGAGGCTCTACCACTGCGTCCTGCATGAAACCCACGGGCCCATACCCAGAGTACGATAGAGTGGGTTCCCGGGTACAATCCCAGCCCCCTAAACTCCCCCCGCCCGCCCAATGCAGACAGGGCCCGTGCGCTAAGCATAAACAATACCTTTAACAGATAACCCTAACCCTGAACATAACACCCAACCCTGTTCCTATTTCTCCCCTTAACACGTAAACCTCACCGTGCGCCTAACTTTAACCTCTTATCCTAACGTTAATGCATAACCCATTTCCTGAGAACAACCCCTATCCCATAATTCTAACCCTATCTCCTAGTCATCACTGTGACACCTAATCCCTAACCCTAATGCTAAACCGCTAACCCTAACCGTAACCCTACCTACAACCCTAACACTGACAGTAACCCTTACTTCTAAACCCAACGCTATGCCTAAAAAAATCCTAACCCTTGACCCTATTCCTTCACCCTAACCCCTAAGCCTTACCCTAACCCTTAACCCTAATCCTAATCCTAACCGTTAAACCTAACCCTAGCTCTTAAAGCTAACCCTAAACCTTACCCTCACGACTAGACCTAACCCTGACACTAACCTAACACCTAACCCTAACCAGAACCCCTAAAGCTAACCCTGAACCCTATCCCTAACCCTAGCAGTAAACTTTCACCCTAAACCTAAGCCCAACCCGTAACCCTAATCCTATCCGTTTACCCTAAACCTAACCCCTATACCTCAACCTAACTCTAACCCCAATCCTAATTCTAACCATACCCCTTCATAAAACACTAACTCCTAACCGCTAACCCTAACACTAACCAAAAACCCTAATCACTAATCCCTAACCCTGACGCTTAACCTTTACCCTAACCGTTAACCCTCACCCCAAATCTTAACACTGACCCTAACCTTAACCTTTAACTCTAAGCCTAACCCTTAACCCTACAGTAAGGAAGACCCTTAATGCTAATGGGATCCCTTATCCCTAACCCTAACACTACAGCTAAAAATAACCCTAACCTTTGATCCTTAAACCTAACCCCTAACCCTTACTTTAACCCCAAACCCCAACCCTAATCCTAAGCATTAAACCTAACCCTATCTCTTAACCCTAACGCTAACCCTTACCCTAACGCCTAGATCTAACCCTAAATCTAACCTACCGCCTATTCCTAACCTTAAGCCCTAATGCTAACTCTAACCCTGAACCCTAAACCTACCCGTAACCCTTAACACTAACCCTATCCGTGAACCTTAACCCTGACCCTAACCATTACCCGCAGCAAAGCATTTAACCCTGACCCTACCCCTAATCCTTAATGATAACACTAACACTAAACCCTAACCCTAAGCCCAACACTTATCCCTAATCCTATCCCTTAACCATAACCCTAATGCTAACCCCTAAACGTAACACTAACCGTGACCAGTAAACCTAACCCTAACCTCTAACACAAACCATAGCACTAAACTAACTGAAACTAACCCTATCCCTAACCCTAACCCTAAACCCTAACTCTTAACCTTAACCCTAAGCGTTAACTCTCACGCTAACCTTTAATCCTAACCCTAATCCTAATCTTCAACACTAAACCTAACACTTAACCCTAACCCTGTACCATAACCTAACCCCTCATCTTAACCCTAATCGTAAACCTCAACCCTAAACCAAAGTGTAACTGTTAAATCTAAGAGTAACCTTTAACCCTAACCCTAATACCTAAGCCTAAGCCCTCACCCTAACACTAAACTTCATCCTTAACCCTAACCATAATCCAACCCTAAATCTCATTCTCACACTTCTTGCTTTCTTAGAGTTTAGAAAGCCTGCCATCCTCCTATGCCATGGGTGAAAGGAGGCTCTACCACTGTGTCCTGCATGAATCCCACGGGCCCATACCCAGAGTAAGATAGAGTGGGTTCCCGGGTACAATCCCAGCCCCCAAAACTCCCCCCCGCCCGCCTAATGCAGACAGGGCCCGTGCGCTAAGCATAAACAATACCTTTAACAGATAACCCTAACCCTGAACATAACACCCAACCCTGTTCCTATTTCTCCCCTTAACACGTAAACTTCACCGTGCGCCTAACTTTAACCTCTTATCCTAACGTTAATGCATAACCCATTTCCTCAGAACAACCCCTATCCCATAATTCTAACCCTATGTCCTAGTCATCACTGTGACACCTAATCCCTAACCCTAATTCCAAACCGCTAACCCTAACCGTAACCCTACCTACAACCCTAACACTGACAGTAACCCTTACTTCTAACCCCAACGCTATGCCTAACATAAACCCTAACCCTTGACCCTAACCCTTCACCCTAACCCCTAAGCCTTACCCTAACCCTTAACCCTAATCCTAATCCTAACCATTAAACCTAACCCTAGCTCTTAAAGCTAAGCCTAAACCTTACCCTCACGACTAGACCTAACCCTGACACTAACCTAACACTTAACCCTCACCAGAACCCCTAAAGCTAACCCTGAACCCTATCCCTAACCCTAGCAGTAAACTTTAACCCTAAACCTAAGCCCAACACTTAACCCTAATCCTATCCCTTAACCCTAACCCTAACGCAAACCCCTAAACGTAACCCTAACCGTGACCAGTAAACCTAACCTTAACCTCTAACACAAACCATAGCACATAACTCTAACCCTAAAACTAAACCTAACCCCAACCCTAACCCTAAACCCTAACTCTTAACCTTAACCCTAAGCGTTAACTCTCACGCTAACCTTTAATCCTAACCCTAATCCTAATCTTCAACCCTAAACCTAACACTTAACCCTAACCCTGTACCAAACACTAACCCCTCATCTTAACCCTAACCGTAAACCTCAACCCTAAACCAAAGTGTAGCCGTTAAACCTAAGAGTAGCCTTTAACCCTAACCCTAATCCCTAACCCTAAGCCCTCACCCTAACACTAAACTTCATCCTTAACCCTAACCATAATCCTACCCCTAAATCTAATTCTCAGACTTCTTGCTTTCTTAGAGTTTAGAAAGCCTGCCATCCTCCCATGCCATGCATGAAAGGAGGCTCTACCACTGTGTCCTGCATGAAACCCACGGGCCCATACCCAGAGTATGATAGAGTGGGTTCCCGGGTACAATCCCAGCCCCCTAAACTCCCCCCGCCCGCCTAATGCAGACAGGGCCCGTGCGCTAACCATAAACAATACCTTTAACAGATAACCTTAACCCTGAACATAACACCCAACCCTGTTCCTATTTCTCCCCTTAACACGTAAACCTCACCGTGCGCCTAACTTTAACCTCTTATCCTAACGTTAATGCATTACCCATTTCCTGAGAACAACCCCATCCCATAATTCTAACCCTATCTCCTATTCATCACTGTGACACCTAATCCCTAACCCTAAT
>NW_027182897.1:320000-322500 GCF_041146395.1 Eulemur rufifrons | reverse complement strand
TTAACCCTGACCCTAACCCTAATCCTTAATGCTAACCCTAACACTAAACCCTAACCCTAAGCCCAACACTTATCCCTAATCCTATCCCTTAACCTTAACCTTAACCCTAATGCTACCCCATAAACGTAACCCTAACCGTTTCCAGTAAACCTAACCCTAACTTCTAACACAAACCATAGCACATAACTCTAACCCTAAAACTAACCCTAACCCTAACCCTAACCCTAAACCCTAACTCTTAACCTTAACCCTAAGCGTTAACTCTCACGCTAACCTTTAATCCTAACCCTAATCCTAATCTTCAACCCTAAACCTAACACTTAACCCTAACCCTGTACCAAACACTAACCCCTCATCTAAACCCTAACCGTAAACCTCAACCCTAAACCAAAGTGTAACAGTTAAACCTAAGACTAACCTTTAACCCTAACCCTAATCCCTAACCTTAAGCCCTCACCCTAACACTAAACTTCATCCTTAACCCTAACAATAATCCTAACCCTAAATCTAATTCTCAGACTTCTTGCTTTCTTAGAGTTTAGAAAGCCTGCAATCCTCCCATGCCATGGGTGAAAGGAGGCTCTACCACTGTGTCCTGCATGAAACCCACGGGCCCATGCCCAGGGTATGATAGAGTGGTTTCCCGGGGACAATCCCAGCCCGCTAAACTCCATCCGCCTGCCTAATGCAGACAGGGCCCGTGCGCTAAGCATAAACACTACCTTTAACAGATAACCCTAACCCTGAACATAACACCCAACCCTGTTCCTATTTCTCCCCTTAACACGTAAACCTCACCGTGCACCTAACTTTAACCTCTTATCCTAACGTTAATGCATAACCCATTTCCTGAGAACAACCCCTATCCCATAATTCTAACCCTATGTCCTAGTCATCACTGTGACACCTAATCCCTAACCCTAATTCCAAACCGCTAACCCTAACCGTAACCCTACCTACAACCCTAACACTGACAGTAACCCTTACTTCTAACCCCAACGCTATGCCTAACAAAAACCCTAACCCTTGACCCTAACCCTTCACCCTAACCCCTAAGCCTTACCCTAACCCTTAACCCTAATCCTAATCCTAACCATTAAACCTAACCCTAGCTCTTAAAGCTAAGCCTAAACCTTACCCTCACGACTAGACCTAACCCTGACACTAACCTAACACTTAACCCTCACCAGAACCCCTAAAGCTAACCCTGAACCCTATCCCTAACCCTAGCAGTAAACTTTAACCCTAAACCTAAGCCCAACACTTAACCCTAATCCTATCCCTTAACCCTAACCCTAACGCAAACCCCTAAACGTAACCCTAACCGTGACCAGTAAACCTAACCTTAACCTCTAACACAAACCATAGCACATAACTCTAACCCTAAAACTAAACCTAACCCCAACCCTAACCCTAAACCCTAACTCTTAACCTTAACCCTAAGCGTTAACTCTCACGCTAACCTTTAATCCTAACCCTAATCCTAATCTTCAACCCTAAACCTAACACTTAACCCTAACCCTGTACCAAACACTAACCCCTCATCTTAACCCTAACCGTAAACCTCAACCCTAAACCAAAGTGTAGCCGTTAAACCTAAGAGTAGCCTTTAACCCTAACCCTAATCCCTAACCCTAAGCCCTCACCCTAACACTAAACTTCATCCTTAACCCTAACCATAATCCTACCCCTAAATCTAATTCTCAGACTTCTTGCTTTCTTAGAGTTTAGAAAGCCTGCCATCCTCCCATGCCATGCATGAAAGGAGGCTCTACCACTGTGTCCTGCATGAAACCCACGGGCCCATACCCAGAGTATGATAGAGTGGGTTCCCGGGTACAATCCCAGCCCCCTAAACTCCCCCCGCCCGCCTAATGCAGACAGGGCCCGTGCGCTAACCATAAACAATACCTTTAACAGATAACCTTAACCCTGAACATAACACCCAACCCTGTTCCTATTTCTCCCCTTAACACGTAAACCTCACCGTGCGCCTAACTTTAACCTCTTATCCTAACGTTAATGCATTACCCATTTCCTGAGAACAACCCCATCCCATAATTCTAACCCTATCTCCTATTCATCACTGTGACACCTAATCCCTAACCCTAATTCTAAACCGCTAACCCTAACCGTAACCCAAACTACAACCCTAACACTGACAGTAACCCTTACTTCTAACCCCAACGCTATGCCTAACAACAACCCTAACCCTTGACCCTAACCCTTCACCTTAACCCCTAAGCCTTACCCTAACCCTTAACCCTAATCCTAATCCTAAACATTAAACCTAACCCTAGCTCTTAAAGCTAACCCTAAACCTTACCCTCACGACTAGACCTAACCCTGACACTAACCTAACACCTAACCCTAACCAGAACCCCTAAAGCTAACCCTGAACCCTATCCCTAACCCTAGCAGTAAACTTTAACCCTACACCTAAGCCCAACCCGTAACCCTAATCCTATCCTTTTACCCTAAAACTAACCCCTAAACCTAA
>NW_027182897.1:272500-287500 GCF_041146395.1 Eulemur rufifrons | reverse complement strand
TACCAAACCCTAACCCCTCATCTTAACCCTAACCGTAAACCTCAACCTTAAACCAAAGTGTAACCGTTAAACCTAAGGGTAACCTTTAACCCTAACCCTAATCCCTAACCCTAAGCCCTCACCCTAACACTAAACTTCATCCTTAACCCTAACCATAATCCTAACCCTAAATCTAATTCTCAGACTTCTTGCTTTCTTAGAGTTTAGAAAGCCTGCAATCCTCCCATGCCATGCGTGAAAGGAGGCTCTACACTGCGTCCTGCATGAAACCCACGGGCCGATACCCAGAGTATGATAGAGTGGGTTCCCGGGTACAATCCCAGCCCCCTAAACTCGCCCCGCCCGCCCAATGCAGACAGGGCCCGTGCGCTAAGCATAAACAATACCTTTAACAGATAACCCTAACCCTGAACATAACACCCAACCCTGTTCCTATTTCTCCCCTTAACACGTAAACCTCACCGTGCGCCTAACTTTAACCTCTTATCCTAACGTTAATGCATAACCCATTTCCTGAGAACTACCCCTATCCCATAATTCTAACCCTATCTCCTAGTCATCACTGTGACTCCTAATCCCTAACCCTAATTCTAAACCGCTAACCCTAACCGTAACCCTACCTACAACCCTAACACTGACAGTAACCCTTACTTCTAACCCCAACGCTATGCCTAACAAAAACCCTAACCCTTGACCCTATCCCTTCACCCTAACCCCTAAGCCTTACCCTAACCCTTAACCCTAATCCTAATCCTAACCGTTAAACCTAACCCTAGCTCTTAAAGCTAACCCTAAACCTTACCCTCACGACTAGACCTAACCCTGACACTAACCTAACACCTAACCCTAACCAGAACCCCTAAAGCTAACCCTGAACCCTATCCCTAACCCTAGCAGTAAACTTTAACCCTAAACCTAAGCCCAACCCGTAACCCTAATTCTATCCTTTTACCCTAAAACTAACCCCTATACCTCACCCTAACTCTAACCCCAATCCTAATTCTAACCATACCCCTTCATAAAACACTAACTCCTAACCGCTAACCCTAACACTAACCAAAAACCCTAATTACTAATCCCTAACGCTGACGCTTAACCTTTACCCTAACCGTTAACCCTCACCCCAAATCTTAACACTGACCCTAACCTTAACCTTTAACTCTAAGCCTAACCCTTAACCCTACAGTAAGGAAGACCCTTAATGCTAATGGGATCCCTTATCCCTAACCCTAACACTACAGCTAAAAATAACCCTAACCTTTGATCCTTAAACCTAACCCCTAACCCTTACTTTAACCCCAAACCCTAACCCTAATCCTAAGCATTAAACCTAACCCTATCTCTTAACCCTAACGCTAGCCCTTACCCTAACGCCTAGATCTAACCCTAAATCTAACCTACCGCCTAATCCTAACCTTAAGCCCTAATGCTAACTCTAACCCTGAACCCTAAACCTACCCGTAACCCTTAACACTAACCCTATCCGTCAACCTTAACCCTGACCCTAACCATTACCCGCATCAAAGCATTTAACCCTGACCCTACCCCTAATCCTTAATGATAACACTAACACTAAACCCTAACCCTAAGCCCAACACTTATACCTAATCCTATCCCTTAACCCTAACCCTAATGCTAACCCCTAAACGTAACCCTAACCGTGACCAGTAAACCTAACCCTAACCCTAACACAAACCATAGCACATAACTCTAACCCTAAAACTAACCCTAACCCTAAACCCTAACTCTTACCCTTAACCCTAAGCGTTAACTCTCACGCTAACCTTTAATCCTAACCCTAATCCTAATCTTCAACCCTAAACCTAACACTTCACCCTAACACTGTACCAAATCCTAACCCCTCATGTTAACCCTAACCGTAAACCTCAACCCTAAACCAAAGTGTAACCGTTAAACCTAAGAGTAACCTTTAACCCTAACTCTAATCCCTAACCCTAAGCCCTCACCCTAACACTAAACTTAATCCTTAACCCTAACCATAATCCTAACCCTAAATCTAATTCTCAGTCTTCTTGCTTTCTTAGAGTTTAGAAAGCCTGCAATCCTCCCATGTCATGCGTGAAAGGAGGCTCTACCACTGTGTCCTGCATGAAACCCACGGGCCCCTACCCAGAGTATGATAGAGTGGGTTGCCGGGTACAATCCCAGCCCCCTAAACTCCCCCCGCACGCCTAATGCAGACAGGGCCCGTGCGCTAAGCATAAACAATACCTTTAACAGATAACCCTAACCCTGAACATAACACCCAACCCTGTTCCTATTTCTCCCCTTAACACGTAAACCTCACCGTGCGCCTAACTTTAACCTCTTATCCTAACGTTAATGCATAACCCATTTCCTGAGAACAACCCCTATCCCATAATTCTAACCCTATCTCCTAGTCATCACTGTGACACCTAATCCCTAACCCTAATTCTAAACCGCTAACCATAACCGTAACCCTACCTACAACCCTAACACTGACAGTAACCCTTACTTCTAACCCCAACGCTATGCCTAACAAAAACCCTAACCCTTGACCCTAACCCTTCACCTTAACCCCTAAGCCTTACCCTACCCCTTAACCCTAATCCTAATCCTAACCATTAAACCTAACCCTAGCTCTTAAAGCTAACCCTAAACCTTACCCTCACGACTAGACCTAACCCTGACACTAACCTAACACCTAACCCTAACCAGAAGCCCTAAAGCTAAGCCTGAACCCTATCCCTAACCCTAGCAGTAAACTTTAACCCTAAACCTAAGCCCAACCCGTAACCCTAATCCTATCCTTTTACCCTAAAACTAACCCCTAAACCTAACCCCTATACCTCACCCTAACTCTAACCCCAATCCTAATTCTAACCATACCCCTTCATAAAACACTAACTCCTAACCGCTAACCCTAACACTAACCAAAAACACTAATCACTAATCCCTAACCCTAACGCTTAACCTTTACCCTAACCGTTAACCCTCACCCTAAATCTTAACACTGACCCTAACCTTAACCTTTAACTCTAAGCCTAACCCTTAACCCTACAGTAAGGAAGACCCTTAATGCTAATGGGATCCCTTATCCCTAACCCTAACACTACAGCTAAAAATAACCCTAACCTTGGATCCTTAAACCTAACCCCTAACACTTACTTTAACCCCAAACCCTAACCCTAATCCTAAGCATTAAACCTAAACCTATCTTTTAACCCTAACGCTAGCCCTTACCCTAACGCCTAGATCTAACCCTAAATCTAACCTATCGTCTAATCCTAACCTTAAGCACTAATGCTAACACTAACCCTGAACCTTAAACCTACCCGTAACCCTTAACACTAACCCTGTCCGTGAACCTTAACCCTGACCCTAACCATTACCCGCATCCAAGCATTTAACCCTGACCCTAACCCTAATCCGTAATGCTAACCCTAACACTAAACCCTAACCCTAAGCCTAACACTTAACCCTAATCCTATCCCTTAACCCTAACCCTAACCCTAATGCTACCCCCTAAACGTAACCCTAACTGTGACCAGTAAACCTAACCCTAACCTCTAACACAAACCATAGCACATAACTCTAACCCTAAAACTAACCCTAACCCTAACCCTAACCCTAAACCCTAACGCTTAACCTTAACCCTAAGCGTTAACTCTCACGCTAACCTTTAATCCTAACCCTAATCCTAATCTTCAACCCTAAACCTAACACTTAACCCTAACCCTAACCTTAACCCCTGATCTTAACCCTAACCGTAAACCTCAACCCTAAACCAAAGTGTAACCGTTATACCTAAGAGTAACCTTTAACCCTAACCCTATTCCCTAACCCTAAGCCCTCACCCTAACACTAAACTTCATCTTTAACCCTAACCAGAATCCTAACCCTAAATCTAATTCTCAGACTTCTTGCTTTCTTAGAGTTTAGAAAGCCTGCAATCCTCCCATGCCATGCGTGAAAGGAGGCTCTACCGCTGTGTCCTGCATGAAACCCATGGCCCATACCCAGAGTATGATAGAGTGGGTTCTCGGGTACAATCCCAGCCCCCTAAACTCCCCCCGCCCGCCTAATGCAGACAGGGCCCGTGCGCTAAGCATAAACAATACCTTTAACAGATAACCCTAACCCTGAACATAACACCCAACCGTGTTCCTATTTCTCCCCTTAACACGTAAACCTCACCGTGCGCCTAACTTTAACCTCTTATCCTAACGTTAATGCATAACCCATTTCCTGAGAACAACCCCTATCCCATAATTCTAACGCTATCTCCTAGTCATCACTGTGACACCTAATCTCTAACCCTAATTCTAAACCGCTAACCCTAACAGTAACCCTACCTACAACCCTATCACTGACAGTGACCCTTACTTCTAACCCCAACGCTATGCCTAACAAAAACCCTAACCCTTGACCCTAACCCTTCACCCTAACCCCTAAGCCTTACCCTAACCCTTAACCCTAATCCTAATCCTAACCATTAAACCTAACCCTAGCTCTGAAAGCTAACCCTAAACCTTACCCTCACGACTAGACCTAACCCTGACACTAACCTAACACCTAACCCTAACCAGAACCCCTAAAGCTAACCCTGAAGCCTATCCCTAACCCCAGCAGTAAACTTTAACCCTAAACCTAAGCCCAACCCGTAACCCTAATCTTATCCTTTTACCCTAAAACTAACCCCTAAACCTAACCCCTATACCTCACCCTAACTCTAACCCCAATCCTAATTCTAACCATACCCCTTCATAAAACACTAACTCCTAACGACTAACCCTATCACTAACCAAAAACCCTAATCACTAATCCCGAACCCTAACGCTTAACCTTTACCCTAACCGTTAACCCTCACCCTAAATCTTAACACTGACCCTAACCTTAACCTTTAACTCTAAGCCTAACCCTTAACCCTACAGTAAGGAAGACCCTTAATGCTAATGGGATCCCTTATCCCTAACCCTAACACTACAGTTAAAAATAACCCTAACCTTTGATCCTTAAACCTAACCCGTAACACTTACTTTAACCCCAAACCCTAACCCTAATCCTAAGCATTAAACCTAATCCTATCTCTTAAACCTAACGGTAGCCCTTACCCTAACACCTAGATCTAACCCTAAATCTAACCTACCGCCTAATCCTAACCTTAAGCCCTAATGCTAACTCTAACCCTGAACCCTAAACCTACCCGTAACCCTTAACACTAACCCTATCCGTGAACCTTATCCCTGACCCTAACCATTACCCGCACTCAAGCATTTAACCCTGACCCTACCCCTAGTCCATAATGATAACCCTAACACTAAACCCTAACCCTAAGCCCAACACTTAACCCTAATCCTATTCCTTAACCCTAACCCTAAACCTAACCCTAATGCTAACCCCTAAACGTAACCCTAACCGTCACCAGTAAACCTAACCCTAACCTCTAACACAAACCATAGCACATAACTCTAACCCTAAAACTAACCCTAAGCCTAACCCTAACCCTAAACCCTAACACATAACCTTAAACCTAAGCGTTAACTCTCACGCTATCCTTTAATCCTAACCCTAATCCTAATCTTCAACCCTAAACCTAACACTTAACCCTAACCCTAACCCTAACCCCTGATCTTAACCCTAACCGTAAACCTCAACCCTAAACCAAAGTGTAACCGTTAAACTTAAGAGTAACCTTTAACCCTAACCCTAATCCCTAACCCTAAGCCCTCACCCTAACACTAAACTTCATCCTTAACCCTAACCAAAATCCTAACCCTAAATCTAATTCTCAGACTTCTTGCTTTCTTAGAGTTTAGAAAGCCTGCAATCCTCCCATGCCATGCGTGAAAGGAGGCTCTACCACTGTGTCCTGTATGAAACCCACGGGCCCCTACCCAGAGTATGATAGAGTGGGTTCCCGGGTACAATCCCAGCCCCCTAAACTCCCCCCGCCCACCTAATGCAGACAGGGCCCGTGCGCTAAGCATAAACAATACCTTTAACAGATAACCCTAACCGTGAACATAACACCCAACCCTGTTCCTATTTCTCCCCTTAACACGTAAACCTCACCGTGCGCCTAACTTTAACCTCTTATCCTAACGTTAATGCATAACCCATTTCCTGAGAACAACCCCTATCCCATAATTCTAACCCTATCTCCTAGTCATCACTGTGACACCTAATCTCTAACCATAATTCTAAACCGCTAACCCTAACCGTAACCCTACCTACAACCCTAACACTGACAGTAACCCTTACTTCTAACCCCAACGCTATGCCTAACAAAAACCCTAACCCTTGACCCTAACCCTTCACCCTAACCCCTAAGCCTTACCCTAACCCTTAACCCTAATCCTAATCCTAACCATTAAACCTAACCCTAGCTCTTAAAGCTAACCCTAAACCTTACCCTCACGACTAGACCTAACCCTGACACTAACCTAACACCTAACCCTAACCAGAACCCCTAAAGCTAACCCTAAACCCTATACCTAACCCTAGCAGTAAACTTTAACCCTAAACCTAAGCCCAACCCGTAACCCTAATCCTATCCTTTTACCCTAAATCTAACCCCTAAACCTAACACCTACACCTCACCCTAACTCTAACCCCAATCCTAATTCTAACCATACCGCTTCATAAATCACTAACTCCTAACCGCTAACCCTAACACTAACCAAAAACCCTAATCACTAATCACTAACCCTAACGCTTAACCTTTACCGTGACCGTTAACCCTCACCCTAAATCTTAACACTGACCCTAACCTTAACCTTTAACTCTAAGCCTAACCCTTAACCCTACAGGAAGGAAGACCCTTAATGCTAATGGGATCCCTTATCCCTAACCCTAACACTACAGCTAAAAATAACCCTAACCTTGGATCCTTAAACCTAATCCCTAACACTTACTTTCACCCCAAACCCTAACCCTAATCCTAAGCATTAAACCTAACCCTATCTCTTAACCCTAACGCTAGCCCTTACCCTAACGCCTAGATCTAACCCTAAATCTAACCTACCGCCTAATCCTAACCTTAAGCCCTAATGCTAACTCTAACCCTGAACCCTAAACCTACCCGTAACCCTTAACACTAACCCTATCCATCAACCTTAACCCTGACCCTAACCATTACCCGCACCCAAGCGTTTAAACCTGACTCTACCCCTAATCCTTAATGCTAACCCTAACACTAAACCCTAACCCTAAGCCCAACACTTAACCCTAATCCTATCCCTTAACCCTAACCCTAATGCTAACCCCTAAACGTAACCCTAACCGTGACCAGTAAACCTAACCCTAACCTCTAACACAAACCATAGCACATAACTCTAACCCTAAAACTAACCCTAACCCTAAACCTAACCCTAGACCCTAACACTTAACCTTAACCCTAAGCGTTAACTCTCACGCTAACCTTTAATCCTAACCCTAATCCTAATCTTCAACCCTAAACCTTACACTTAACCCTAACCCTGTACCTAACCCTAACCCCTCATCTTAACCCTAACCGTAAACCTCAACCCTAAACCAAAGTGTAACCGTTAAACTTAAGAGTAACGTTTAACCCTAACCCTAATCCCTAACCCTAAGCCCTCACCCTAACACTAAACATCATCCTTAACCCTAACCAAAATCCTAACCCTAAATCTAATTCTCAGACTTCTTGCTTTCTTAGAGTTTAGAAAGCCTGCAATCCTCCCATGCCATGCGTGAAAGGAGGCTCTACCACTGTGTCCTGCATGAAACCCACGGGCCCATACCCAGAGTATGATAGAGTGGGTTCCCAGGTACAATCCCAGCCCCCTAAACTCCCCCCGCCCACCTAATGCAGACAGTGCCCCTGCGCTAAGCATAAACAATACCTTTAACAGATAACCCTAACCCTGAACATAATACCCAACCCTGTTCCTATTTCTCCCCTTAACACGTAAACCTCACCGTGGGCCTAACTTTAACCTCTTATCCTAACGTTAATGCATAACCCATTTCCTGAGAACAACCCCTATCCCATAATTCTAACCCTACCTCTTAGTCATCACTGTGACACCTAATCGCTAACCCTAATTCTAAACCGCTAACCCTAACCGTAACCCTACCTACAACCCTAACACTGACAGTAACCCTTACTTCTAAACCCAACACTATGCCTAACAAAAACCCTAACCCTTGACCGTAAGCCTTCACCCTAACCCCTAAGCCTAACCCTAACCCTTAACCCTAATCCTAATCCTAACCATTAAACCTAACCCTAGCTCTGAAAGCTAACCCTAAACCTTACCCTCACGACTAGACCTAACCCTGACACTACCTAACACCAAACCCTAACCAGAACCCCTAAAGCTAACCCTGAACCCTATCCCTAACCCTAGCAGTAAACTTTAACCCTAAACGTAAGCCCAACCCGTAACCCTAATCCTATCCTTTTACCCTAAAACTAACCCCTAAACCTAACCCCTATACGTCACCCTAACTCTAACCTCAATCCTAATTCTAACCATACCCCTTCATAAAACACTAACTCCTAACCGCTAACCCTGACACTAACCAAAAACCCTAATCACTAATCCCTAACCCTAACGCTTAACCTTTACCCTAACCGTTAACCCTCACCCGAAACCTTAACACTGACCCTAACCTTAACCTTTAACTCTAAGCCTAACCCTTAACCCTACAGTAAGGAAGACCCTTAATGCTAATGGGATCCCTTATCCCTAACCCTAACACTACAGCTAAAAATAACCCTAACCTTGGATCCTTAAACCTAACCCGTAACACTTACTTTAACCCCAAACCCTAACCCTAATCCTAAGCGTTAAACCTAATCCTATCTCTTAAACCTAACGGTAGCCCTTACCCTAACGCCTAGATCTAACCCTAAATCTAACCTACCGCCTAATCCTAATCTTAAGCCCTAATGCTAACTCTAACCCTGAACCCTAAACCTACCCGTAACCCTTAACACTAACCCTATCCGTGAACCTTAACCCTGACCCTAACCATTACCCGCACCCAAGCATTTAACCCTGACCCTACACCTAGTCCTTAATGATAACCCTAACACTAAACCCTAACCCTAAGCCCAACACTTAACCCTAATCCTATCCCTTAACCCTAACCCTAACCCTAACCCTAATGCTAACCCCTAAACGTAACCCTAACCGTCACCAGTAAACCTAACCCGAACCTCTAACACAAACCATAGCACATAACTCTAACCCTAATACTAACCCTAACCCTAAACCTAACCCTAAACCCTAACTCATAATCTTAAACCTAAGCGTTAACTCTCACGCTATCCTTTAATCCTAACCCTAATCCTAATCTTCAACCCTAAACCTAACACTTAACCCTAACCCTAACCCTAACCCCTGATCTTAACCCTAACCGTAAACCTCAACCCTAAACCAAAGTGTAACCGTTATACCTAAGAGTAACCTTTAACCCTAACCCTAATCCCTAACCCTAAGCCCTCACCCTAACACTAAACTTCATCCTTAACCCTAACCATAATCCTAACCCTAAATCTAATTCTCAGACTTCTTGCTTTCTTAGAGTTTAGAAAGCCTGCAATCCTCCCATGCCATGCGTGAAAGGAGGCTCTACCACTGTGTCCTGCATGAAACCCACGGGCCCATACCCAGAGTATGATAGAGTGGGTTCTCGGGTACAATCCCAGCCCACTAAACTCCCCCCGCCCGCCTAATGCAGACAGGGCCCGTGCGCTAAGCATAAACAATACCTTTAACAGATAACCCTAACCCTGAACATAACACCCAACCCTGTTCCTATTTCTCCCCTTAAAAAGTAAACCTCACCGTGCGCCTAACTTTAACCTCTTATGCTAACGTTAATGCATAACCCATTTCCTGAGAACAACCCCTATCCCATAATTCTAACCCTATCTCCTAGTCATCACTGTGACACCTAATCCCTAACCCTAATTCTAAACCGCTAACCCTAACCGTAACCCTACCTACAACCCTAACACTGACAGTAACCCTTACTTCTATTCCCAACGCTATGCCTAACAAAAACCCTAACCCTTGACCCTAACCCTTCACACTAACCCCTAAGCCTTACCCTAACCCTTAACCCTAATCCTAATCCTAACCATTAAACCTAACCCTAGCTCTTAAAGCTAACTCTAAACCTTACCCTCACGACTAGACCTAACCCTGACACTAACCTAACACCTAACCCTAACCAGAACCCCTAAAGCTAACCCTGAACCCTATCGCTAACCCTAGCAGTAAACTTTAACCCTAAACCTAAGCCCAACCCGTAACCCTAATCCTATCCTTTTACCCTAAAACTAACCCCTAAACCTAACCCCTATACCTCCTCCTAACTCTAATCCCAATCCTAATTCTAACCATACCCCTTCATAAAACACTAACTCCTAACCGCTAACCCTAACACTAATCAAAAACCCTAATCACTAATCCCTAACCCTAATGCTTAACCTTTACCCTAACCGTTAACCCTCACAATAAATCTTAACACTGACCCTAACCTTAACATTTAACTCTAAGCCTAACCCTTAACCCTACAGTAAGGAAGACCCTTAATGCTAATGGGATCCCTTATCCCTAACCCTAACACTACAGCTAAAAATAACCCTAACCTTTGATCCTGAAACCTAACCCCTAACACTTACTTTAACCCCAATCCCTAACCCTAATCCTAAGCATTAAACCTAACCCTATCTCTTAACCCTAACGCTAGCCCTTACCCTAACGCCTAGATCTAACCCTAAATCTAACCTACCGCCTAATCCTAACCTTAAGCCCTAATGCTAACACTAACCCTGAACCCTAAACCTACCCGTAACCCTTAACACTAACCCTATCCGTGAACCTTAACCCTGACCCTAACCATTACCCGAACCCAAGCATTTAACCCTGACCCTAACCCTAATCCTTAATGCTAACCCTAACACTAAACCCTAACCCTAAGCCCAACACTCATCCCTAATCCTATCCCTTAACCCTAACCCTAACCCTAATGCTACCCCCTAAACGTAACCCTAACCGTGACCAGTAAACCTAACCCTAACCTCTAACACAAACCATAGCACATATCTCTAACCCTGAAACTAACCCTAACCCTAAACCCTAACTCTTAACCTTAACCCTAAGCGTTAACTCTCACGCTAACCTTTAATCCTAACCCTAATCCTAATCTTCAACCCTAAACCTAACACTTAACCCTAACCCTGTACCTAACCCTAACCCCTCATCTTAACCCTAACCGTAAACCTCAACCCTAAACCAAAGTGTAACCGTTAAACTTAAGAGTAACGTTTAACCCTAACCCTAATCCCTAACCCTAAGCCCTCACCCTAACACTAAACATCATCCTTAACCCTAACCAAAATCCTAACCCTAAATCTAATTCTCAGACTTCTTGCTTTCTTAGAGTTTAGAAAGCCTGCAATCCTCCCATGCCATGCGTGAAAGGAGGCTCTACCACTGTGTCCTGCATGAAACCCACGGGCCCATACCTAGAGTATGATAGAGTGGGTTCCCAGGTACAATCCCAGCCCCCTAAACTCCCCCCGCCCACCTAATGCAGACAGTGCCCCTGCGCTAAGCATAAACAATACCTTTAACAGATAACCCTAACCCTGAACATAATACCCAACCCTGTTCCTATTTCTCCCCTTAACACGTAAACCTCACCGTGGGCCTAACTTTAACCTCTTATCCTAACGTTAATGCATAACCCATTTCCTGAGAACAACCCCTATCCCATAATTCTAACCCTACCTCTTATTCATCACTGTGACACCTAATCGCTAACCCTAATTCTAAACCGCTAACCCTAACCGTAACCCTACCTACAACCCTAACACTGACAGTAACCCTTACTTCTAAACCCAACACTATGCCTAACAAAAACCCTAACCCTTGACCGTAAGCCTTCACCCTAACCCCTAAGCCTAACCCTAACCCTTAACCCTAATCCTAATCCTAACCATTAAACCTAACCCTAGCTCTGAAAGCTAACCCTAAACCTTACCCTCACGACTAGACCTAACCCTGACACTACCTAACACCAAACCCTAACCAGAACCCCTAAAGCTAACCCTGAACCCTATCCCTAACCCTAGCAGTAAACTTTAACCCTAAACGTAAGCCCAACCCGTAACCCTAATCCTATCCTTTTACCCTAAAACTAACCCCTAAACCTAACCCCTATACGTCACCCTAACTCTAACCTCAATCCTAATTCTAACCATAACCCTTCATAAAACACTAACTCCTAACCGCTAACCCTGACACTAACCAAAAACCCCAATCACTAATCCCTAACCCTAACGCTTAACCTTTACCCTAACCGTTAACCCTCACCCTAAACCTTAACACTGACCCTAACCTTAACCTTTAACTCTAACCCTAACCCTTAACCCTACAGTAAGGAAGACCCTTAATGCTAATGGGATCCCTTATCCCTAACCCTAACACTACAGCTAAAAATAACCCTAACCTTGGATCCTTAAACCTAACCCGTAACACTTACTTTAACCCCAAACCCTAACCCTAATCCTAAGCGTTAAACCTAATCCTATCTCTTAAACCTAACGGTAGCCCTTACCCTAACGCCTAGATCTAACCCTAAATCTAACCTACCGCCTAATCCTAATCTTAAGCCCTAATGCTAACTCTAACCCTGAACCCTAAACCTACCCGTAACCCTTAACACTAACCCTATCCGTGAACCTTAACCCTGACCCTAACCATTACCCGCACCCAAGCATTTAACCCTGACCCTACACCTAGTCCTTAATGATAACCCTAACACTAAACCCTAACCCTAAGCCCAACACTTAACCCTAATCCTATCCCTTAACCCTAACCCTAACCCTAACCCTAATGCTAACCCCTAAACGTAACCCTAACCGTCACCAGTAAACCTAACCCGAACCTCTAACACAAACCATAGCACATAACTCTAACCCTAATACTAACCCTAACCCTAAACCTAACCCTAAACCCTAACTCATAATCTTAAACCTAAGCGTTAACTCTCACGCTATCCTTTAATCCTAACCCTAATCCTAATCTTCAACCCTAAACCTAACACTTAACCCTAACCCTAACCCTAACCCCTGATCTTAACCCTAACCGTAAACCTCAACCCTAAACCAAAGTGTAACCGTTATACCTAAGAGTAACCTTTAACCCTAACCCTAATCCCTAACCCTAAGCCCTCAACCTAACACTAAACTTCATCCTTAACCCTAACCATAATCCTAACCCTAAATCTAATTCTCAGACTTCTTGCTTTCTTAGAGTTTAGAAAGCCTGCAATCCTCCCATGCCATGCGTGAAAGGAGGCTCTACCACTGTGTCCTGCATGAAACCCACGGGCCCATACCCAGAGTATGATAGAGTGGGTTCTCGGGTACAATCCCAGCCCCCTAAACTCCCCCCGCCCGCCTAATGCAGACAGGGCCCATGCGCTAAGCATAAACAATACCTTTAACAGATAACCCTAACCCTGAACATAACACCCAACCCTGTTCCTATTTCTCCCCTTAAAAAGTAAACCTCACCGTGCGCCTAACTTTAACCTCTTATGCTAACGTTAATGCATAACCCATTTCCTGAGAACAACCCCTATCCCATAATTCTAACCCTATCTCCTAGTCATCACTGTGACACCTAATCCCTAACCCTAATTCTAAACCGCTAACCCTAACCGTAACCCTAACTACAACCCTAACACTGACAGTAACCCTTACTTCTAACCCCAACGCTATGCCTAACAAAAACCCTAACCCTTCACCCTAACCCTTCACCCTAACCCCTAAGCCTTACTCTAACCCTTAACCCGAATCCTAATCCTAACCATTAAACCTAACCCTAGCTCTTAAAGCTAACCCTAAACCTTACCCTCACGACTAGACCTAACCCTGACACTACCTAACACCAAACCCTAACCAGAACCCCTAAAGCTAACCCTGAACCCTATCCCTAACCCTAGCAGTAAACTTTAACCCTAAACCTAAGCCCAACCCGTAACCCTAATCCTATCCTTTTACCCTAAAACTAACCCCTAAACCTAACACCTATACGTCACCCTAACTCTAACCCCAATCCTAATTCTAACCATACCCCTTCATAAAACACTAACTCCTAACCGCTAACCCTAACACTAACCAAAAACCCTAATCACTAATCCCTAACCCTAATGCTTAACCTTTACCCTAACCGTTAACCCTCACCCTAAATCTTAACACTGACCCTAACCTTAACCTTTAACTCTAAGCCTAACCCTTAACCCTACAGTAAGGAAGACCCTTAATGCTAATGGGATCCCTTATCCCTAACCCTAACACTACAGCTAAAAATAACCCTAACCTTGGATCCTTAAACCTAACCCCTAACACTTACTTTAACCCCAAACCCTAACCCTAATCCTAAGCATTAAACCTAACCCTATCTCTTAAACCTAACGCTAGCCCTTACCCTAACGCCCAGATCTAACCCTAAATTGAACCTACCGCCTAATCCTAACCTTAAGCCCTAATGCTAACACTAACCCTGAACCCTAAACCTACCCGTAACCCTTAACACTAACCCTATCCGTGAACCTTAACCCTGACCCTAACCATTACCCGCACCCAAGCATTTAACCCTGACCCTAACCCTAATCCTCAATGCTAACCCTAAAACTAAACCCTAACCCTAAGCCCAACACTTATCCCTAATCCTATCCCTTAACACTAACCCTAACCCTAATGCTACCCCCTAAACGTAACCCTCACCGTGACCAGTAAACCTAACCCTAACCTCTAACACAAACCATAGCACATAACTCTAACCCTAAAACTAACCCTAACCCTAAACCTAACTCTTAACCTTAACCCTAAGCGTTAACTCTCACGGTAACCTTTAATCCTAACCCTAATCCTAATCTTCAACCCTAAACCTAACACTTAACCCTAACCCTGTACCAAACCCTAACCCCTCATCTTAACCCTAACCGTAAACCTCAACCCTA